>NW_026651843.1:0-34720 GCF_029873635.1 Malania oleifera | reverse complement strand
AAACCCCGTAACCCTAAACGCTTAAACACCTCTAAACTTACAACCCAAATGCAAAACCCCAACTCCTAAACCCTAACCCTAAACCCTAAAACCCTAAAACCCTAAACCCTAAACCGTAAACCGTAAACCAAAAAGCCTAAAACTTAAAACCTAAACACCTAAACCCTAAACCCTAAACTCTAAATACTAAACCCTAAACCCTAAACCCTAAATCCTAAAACCTAAACCCTAAACCCTAAACCCTAAACCCTAAAACCTAAACACTAAGCCATAAACCCTAACTCTAAACCCAAAACACTAAACCCTAAACCCTAAATCTTAAAAACCCAAAAACGTAAACCCCAAATCGTAAAACCTAAACCCTAAAACCTAAACCCCTAAACCCTAAACCTTAAACACTAAAACCCTAAACCCTAAACCTTAAACCCCAAATCCAAAGCCCTAAACCCTAAACCCTAAACCCTAAAACCTAAACCCTAAAACCTAAATACCTAAACCCCAAACCCTAAACCCTAAGGCCTAAACCCTAAACCCTAAACCCTAAACCCTAAACCAAAAATCATGACCCTAAACCCTAAACCCTAAACCATAAACTCTAAACCCTAAACCCTAGACCCTAAAAACCATAAACCATAAACCCCAAACCCAAACCGTAACCCCAAATCCTAAACCTTAAAACCAAAACCCTAAACCCTAAACCCAGTAACCCTAAACCTTAAACCCTAAACCCTAAAACCCAAAATACTAAACCCTAAACCCTAAAACCCTAAACCCTAAACCCTAAAACCAAAATCCTAAACCCAAAACTCTAAACCCTAAACCGTAAACCCTAAACCCAAAAGCCTAAAACTTAAAACCTAAACACCTAAACCCCAAACCCTAAACCCTAAATCCTAAACTCTAAATACTAAACCCTAAACCCTAAACCCTAACCCCAAACCTTAAATCCTAGACCCTAAACCCTAATCCCTAAACCCTAGACCCTAAAAACCCTAAACCCTAAAACCTAAACACGTAAACCCAAAACTCTAAACCCTAAACCCTAAACCATAAACCCTAAATACTAAACCCTAAACCCTTACCCAAAACCATAAACCCTAAACCCAAAACCCTAAACACTAAACCCTAAACCCTAACGGTAAAACCTAAACCCAAAACTCTACACCCAAAAAACCCTAAAACCTAAGCCCTAAACCCTAAAACCAAAACACCTAAACCCAAAACCCAAAACTCTAAGCCCAAAACCTTAAACGCTAGAAGTCAAACACTAAACCCAAAACCACAAACCCAAAACCCAAAACCCTAAAACCTAAAACCCTAAACCATAAACCCTAAACCGTAAACCTTAAACCCTAAAACCTAAACATCTAAACCCCAAACCCCAAACCCTAAACCCTAAACCCTAAACACTAAACCCTAAACCCAAACCCTAAACCCCAAACCCTATACCCTAAACCATAAGCCCTAAACCTAAACCCCAAAAACCCTAAACCCAAACCCACAAAACCCTAAACCCTAAACCTTAAAACCCTAACCCAAACCCTCACCCCAAACCCTAAACCCTAAAGTTGAAATCCTAAACACTAAAAACCCCTAAACCCAAAACCCTAAACCTAATCCCTTAACCCTAAACCCTATACCCTAAACGCTAATACCCTAACCCCTAAACCCTAAGCCCCAAACCCCAAACCCTAAACTGTAAACAGAATAACCTAAAACCTAAATCCTAAACCCTAAACCCTAAAACCTAAAACCCTAAACCCTAAACCCTAAACCCTAAACCCAAAACCCAAAACCCTAAACCCTAAACCCTAAACCCTAAACCCTTGAACCTAAATCCTAAAACCTAAACACCTAAACCCTAAATCCTAAACCCTAAACCCTAAACCCTGGAACCTAAACCCTAAAACCTAAACACCTAAACACCAAATCCAAAACCCTAAACCCTAGACCCCAAACCCTAATCCCTAAAACCTAAACCCTAAACCCTAAACCCTAAAACCCAAAACCCAAAACTCAAAACCGTAAACCCAAAAACCCAAAACCCCAAATCCTTAACCCTAAACACCTAAAGCCCAAACCGTAAACCATAAACACTAAACCCTAAACCGTAAACCCTAAACCCAAAAACCTAAACCCTAGAACCTAAACACCTAATCCCTAAACCATAAACCCTAAACCCTAAACCCTAAACACTAAACCCAAAACCCCAAACCTAAACGCCAAATCCTAAACCCTAAATTGTAAGCCCTAAACCCCAATCCCTAAACACCAGACCCCAAAAACCCTAAACCCTAAACCCTAAACCCTAAAACCCTAAACCATAAATCCTAAACCCTAAACCCTAAAACACTAAACCCTAAACCCTAAACCCGAAACCCTAAATCCAAAACCCTAAACCATAAACCCTAAACCCTAAACCCTGGAACATAAACCCTCAAACCTAAACACCTAAACCCCAAATCCTAAACTCCAAACCCAAAACACTAAACCCTAAATCCTGACCTAAACCGAAAACCATAAACCCAAATCCGTAAACACTGAACCCTAAACCCTGAACCTTAACCACAAACCCTAAACCCTGAACCTTAATCCCTAATCCCTAAACCCTAGACCCTAAAAACGCTAAACCCCAAACCCTAAATCTTAACCCCAAACCCAAAACCCTAAAACCCTAAACCCAAAACCATAAACCCTAAACCTTAAACCCTAAACCCTAAGACCGAAACACATGCACCCAAAAACCTAAACCCTAACCTTTAAACCCTAAACCCCAAACCCTAAACCCTAAACACGAAACTCTAAACCCTAAACCCTAACCACAAACCCTAAACCCTGAACCTTAATCCCTAATCCCTAAACCCTAGACCCTAAAAATGCTAAACCCCAAACCTTAAATCTTAACCCCAAATCCAAAACCCTAAAACCCAAAACCCAAAACCATAAACCCTAAACCCTAAGACCGAAACACATGCACCCAAAAACCTAAACCCTAAACTTTAAACCCTAAAACCTAAACCCTAAACACTAAACCCTAAACTCTAACCCCCTAAACACTAAACCCTAAACCCTAAACCTTAGACCCAAAACACCCTAAACCCTACACCCTAAACCCAAAACCCTACACCCTAAACCCTAAACATCATACACAAAATTCTGACCCTAAACCCTAAACCCTAAACCGTAGACCTAAAAGCCCTAAACCCTAAACCCCAACCCGAAACCCAAACACCAAATCCTAAACCCTAAACCCGAAACCCTAATCCCTAACGCTAAACCCTAAACCCTAAATCGTAAACCCTAAAACCCAAAAACAAAAATCCTAAAACCTAAACTCCTAAACCCTAAACCCTAAACCCTAAACCCCAAACTCTAAACACAAAACCCTAAACCCTAAACCCTAACCCCAAACCCAAAACCCTAAACCCAAAACCCTAAATCGTAAAACCTAAACCCTCAAACTTAAACACCTAAACCCTAAACCCTAAACCCTAAATCCTAATCCCTAATCCCTAAACCCTAGACCCTAAAAATGCTAAACCCTAAACCCTAAAACTTAACCCCAAACCAAAAACCCTAAAACCCTAAACCCCAAATCTTAAACCCTAAACCCTAAACCCTAAAAATGAAACAACTACGCCCTAAACCCTAAACCCTAAAATATAAACCCTAAACACTAAACCCTAAACTCTAACCCCCTAAACACTAAACCCAAAACCCTAAACACTAAACCCAAGACCCTAAAAACCCTAAACCCTAAACTCTAAATCCTAAACCCTAAAACCAAAACCCTAAAATCAAAACACCTAAACCCCAAACCCTGAACACAAAAACCAAAACCCTACACCCTAAACCCAAAATATTATACAAAAACTTTTGACACTAAACCCTAACCCTAAACACTAAAGCCTAAAGCCTAAACCTTAAACCCTAAAACCTAAACCCTAAACCCTAAACCATAAACCCCAAACACTAAACCCTAAACCCTAACCCCAAACCATAAACCCTAAAGACTAGACCCTAAACCCTAACTCTAAACCCTAAACCCTAAACCCTAAACACTAAACCCTAAATAGTAAAACCTAGACCCAAAAACCCCTAAAACCTAAACCCTAAACCCTAAAACCTAAACACCTAAACCCTAAACCCTAAACCAAAAACCATAAACCCAAAAGCCTAAACCTTAAATGCTAAAAATTAAACCCTAAACCCTAAACCCTAAAACCTAAAACGCTAAACCCTAAACCCTAAATCCTAAACCCTAAACCCTAAAACCTAAACACCTAAACCCTAAGTCCAAAACCCTAAACCCTAAACCCCAAACACTAAACCCTAAACCCTAACCCTAAACCCCAAACCCTAAACCCTAAGCCATAGGCCCTAAACCCTAAACCCTAAACCTAGACCCCAAAAACCCTAAACCCTAAACCCTAAACCCTAACCCCAAACCCTAACCCCAAACCCTAAACCTAAAACCCTAAACCCTAAACCCTAAACCCTAAAACCTAAAACCCTAAACCCTAAAACCTAAACCCTAAATCCAAAACCCGAAACCATAAACCCTAAACCCTAAACCCTAAACCATGGAACCTAAACCCTAAAACCTAAACACCTAAACCCCAAATCCTAAACCCTAAATCCTAAACACTAAACCCTAAATCCTAAACACTAAACCCTAAATCCTGATCTAAACCCTAAACCATAAACCCTAAACCGTAACATTGAACCCTAAACCCTAAACCCTAACCCTAGCCCCTAAAAACCCTAAACCCTAAACCCTAACCCCAAAACCTTAACCCCAAATTCTAAACCCTAAACCCTACAACACTAAACCCTAAACCCTAAACCATAACCCCTAAATCCTAAACCCTAAAACCCAAAACCCAAAACCCTAAAACCCTATACCTGAAACCATAAACCCTAAATCCAAAACCCTAAACCCAAAACCCAAAACCCTAAACCGTAAACCCTAAACCTAAAAACCTAAACCATAAAACCTAAACACCTAAGCCCTAAACCCTAAACCCAAAACCCTAAACTTTAAACACTAAACCCTAAACCCTAAACCAAAACTGTAAACCCTAAATCCTAATCCATAATGTTGATTAAGGTGTGATCCCAAAAGGGGGATGAATTGGGTATTTAAAAAAAATTCTTTGAAACCTATTTACCAATAAATCCCTATATCTTAGTTTAACTAGTCACTTATCAAGTTGGTGTGAAATTATTCAACATACACAAGCAAGCTGGAAATTGAAATACGATGTGAAAAATAAAAAGATAAGGGAAGAGAGAATGCAACCACGATTTTACTAGGTTCAGTTTACTTGGCCTACGTCCTCGCCTTGAGCAACCACTCAAGGATTCACTAACCCTGCTCCTTAAAGTGGGATGGAGCTTCCCTTACAATCCACTGCTTACAAGAGGCACAACTTCCTCCTACTCCGCTGTTTACAAGAGATACAGCTCTCTTCTCTCACACCGGTTCACACACCGAACCGTGTATACAATAGAATCTGGAAAATACACTAAAAAATAATGCTTCTAACAAAAGCTGGTGAGTATAATTCAAATTCCTAAAATGTTGACATATGATATAACTTGAAGCTCGTAAATGAATGAAAACGATAAAATCGTTTTATGTCTGATATGCCTCAACACACAAATCCCTTTTTAACCAAAACTTTCAAGTAAAGATAAATTCAAAACGTTTTGGAATAATCTAGGGTTCTTGGTTCACTTTGCAAAAATGCACACTTATATAATTGAAGTGAACTTGTTGGCAAAAACTTTGTCTTGAATAAACACTCGATCAAAATCACAAAGTTTTATTTCAAGTACTCAACCACAAAACTGATTATATTAATTTGCAGAAAAATATCCCTCCATTAAAATTATATTTATAAGTATCAAGGGTATTCAATCAAATTCTAATGTATCTAAAGATAGATCCTTTTAAGATCAAACCACACACTTGAATCAAACCTTTCAATGAGTCACACACCATAAAACAAATAACAATCTAGTTCAAAAGGACTTGATATATATAAAGATACTTTCAAGATCACTCTTTTAATCAAAAACTAGGTTTTTCAATAAGAAGCCCTTTGAGACAATATATGTATATTTATATACTCTTGAACCAAAATTTAATCTACCAAGTTAGATAAACTTTATCAAGTAAGGATCTCTTAGAAAATTAATTTTTGTACAAAAAGCACACTCAAGATCAATACTTTTCAATACTAGTCAAGAAACAAACAATGAGATGATATGCAAAAATCACAAGACTAATAACTTGAAAGATCAAACCTCAATACTAGATTGAAGTACAGTAGAGTAAACAAGTTCCTTTTGAAAATCTGAATTGATTTGCCCAAGCTTGAAGATATGAGATTGATGTATTGGCAAACCTACTAAGAGTAGATAATCAACAAACTTGCAACAAGGTGTGTGTTCTTCTCTTTCTTGTGTGTCTCTCACCTCTTCTAGGGTTTAGATATTCATAATATATAGTATATTACCCTTAGAATTGATCTCAACCGTTGGATCAATAAGATACCTCGTGTGTCTTTTTAATAAAGAACTAATTTTTTGGCTTTCCCGCGAGTTTAGGCAACCGAACTCAACTTCAGGCTCTTGAAGTGTCAACTTCAGGCGCCTGAGGTTCCAAGGTCAGGCGACCGAGGTACCTCTGCCAGATTCTGTCTTTCCCATTTAATTCTTCAGGCTACCAAATAAATTCTTCAGGCGCCTGAGGATAACTTCAGGCTACTGAAGTCCCTTTTTCACACATATTCATTTCCAATTTAAAATTCTACTTTGATTCTTTGCTTGGGCCTTTTACAAAACAAGTTTTCACGATTTTAAACACATTTCTAAGCCCATATAAGTACTCTAATGATGTACATGAAATGCATGAATCCTAAAATCATTCTACGTTATATTGAGCCTCAAGATAAATCATACAAAATGTAGATACATGAGTTCTAAATACCCATTCCCAAGACATTATTGAACTTTGCCGCTTGCATCTTGATTCTCATATTCTTTGAGTTCCACGGTACTTTCTAATATGTATAAGCTTTACTTTATGGCATCCATGACTCATTATCTTTCCGTGCATACTCAGTGTAAGTCCTGGTCACAAACTCAATGCACAGATCAAACACCAAGTGATTTGTCATTATCAAAAACCGGATTGGACTCATAGAGTCAACACATAAACCCTTGACCCTAAAAACCCTAAACCCTAAACCCTAAACCATAACCCCAAACCCTAAACCCTAAACCCTAAACCCTAAACTCCAAACCCAAAACCCTAAACACTAAACCCTAAACTCTATAACCCTAAACACTAAACCCTAAACACTAAGCACCAAACCGTAAACCCTAAACCCCAAACCCTAAACCCTAAATACAAAACACTAACGTTTAAACCCTAAACCCTAAACTAAAATCCAATCTTAAACCCTAAACCCTAAACCCTAAACACAAAACACTAAAACCTAACACTAAACCCAAAACCCTAAACCCTAAATACGAAACCTTAAACCTTAAACCCCAACCACAAACCCTAAACCCTAAACACTAACCAAAAACCCAAAACCCTAAATCCTAATCTCTAAACCCTAAATCCTAATCCCTAATCCCTAAACCCTAGACCCTAAAAATGCTAAAACCAAAACACAAAACCAAAACCCCAAACCCAAAACCCTAAGACAGAAACACCTACACCCTAAACCCTAAACCCTAAACTCTAAACCCTAAAACCTAAACCCTAAACACTAAACCCTAAACTCTAACCCCCTAAGCATCCTAAACCCTAAACCCTAAACCCTAAACCCTAAACCCTAGACCCTAAAAACCCTAAACCCGAAACCCTAAATCCTAAACCCTAAAACCTAAACACCTAAACCCCAAACCCTAAACACTAAACCCAAAACCCTACACCCTAGGCCCAAAACACTAAACACAACATCCTAAACCTAAACCCAAAACCCTAAACCCTAAACCCCAACCTAAAACACAAACACCAAATCCTAAACCCTAAACTCGAAACCCTAATCCCTAACCCTAAACCTTAAACCATAAACCCTAAAACCCAAAAACGAAAACCCTAAAAACTCCTAAACCCTAAACTCTAAACACTAAACCCTAACCCCAAACCCAAAACCCAAAACCCTAAACCCTAAACCCTATACCCTTAACCGTAAAACCTAAAGTCCAAAATTTAAACACCTAAACCCTAAACCCTAAACCCTAAACCCCAAACCCTAAGCACTAAAGCCAAAACCCAAACTCGAAACCCTAAACACTAAACCCTAGACCCTAAAAATCCTAAAACCTAAACAAAAAATCCTAAAACCTAAACCCTAAAACCTAAACACCTAAACTCTAAACCTTAAACCCAAAACCCAAAACCCAAAACCCTAAATCCCAAACCCTAAACCCTAAACCATAAAACCCTAAACCGTAAACCTTAAACCCTAAATCTAAAACCCTAAACCCAAAACCCTAAACCCCAAAACCTAAACCCTAAATCCAAAACACCTAAACCCCAAACCCTAAACCCTAAAGCCTTAACCCTAAACCCCAAACACTAAACCAAAAATCTAGACCTTAAACCCTAAACACTAAACCCTAAACCCTAAACCATAAACCCTAAACTGTAAACCCTTGACCCAAAAAACCCTAAACCCTAAACCCCAACCCCAAACCCTAACCCGAAATTCTAAACCCTTAAACCGAAACCCTAAACCTTATACCCTATAACCGTAAACCCTAAAAAACCGTACACCCAAAACCCTAAGCACCGAACCCTAAACCCTAAACTTTAAACCCTAAACCCCAAACCCTAAACCCTAAACCCTAAACCCTAAATACAAAACACTAAGCTTTAAACCCTAAACCCTAAACCTAAAATCCAATATTAAACCCTAAACCCACCTAAACCCTAAACACTAAACCCTAAAACCTAACCCTAAACCCTAAACCCTAAACCCTAAACACGAAACCCTAAACCCTAAACCCCAACCACAAACCCTAAACCCTAAACCATAACCCAAAACCCAAAACCCTAAATCCTAATCCCTAATCCCTAAACCCTAGACCCAAAAAAGGCTAAATTCTAAACCCTAAACCTTAACCCCAAACCCAAAACCCTAAAACCCTAAACCCTAAACCCAAAACCCTAAACACAAAGACCGAAACACCTACAGCCTAAACCTTAAACCCTAAACTCTAAACCCTAAAACCTAAACCCTAAACACTAAACCCTAAACTCTAAACCCCTAAACACTAAACACTAAACCCTAAACCCTAGACCCTAAAAACCCTAAACCCTAAGCCCAAAATCCTAAACCCTAAAACCTTGACCCTAAAACCTAAACACCTAAACCCCAAACCCTAAACACCAAACCCAAAACCCTACACCCTAAACCCTAAACATTATACACAAAATTATGGACCTAAACCCTAAACCCTAAACACTAAACCCTAAATCCTGGACCCTAAAAACCCTAAACCCTAACCCGCAACCCGAAACCCTAACACCAAATCCTAAACCCTAAATCCAAAACCCTAATCCCTAACCCTAAACCCTAAACCCTAAAAGATAAACCAAAACCCTAAAACCTAAACTCCTAAACCGTAAACCCCAAACTCTAAACACAAAACCCTAGACCCAAAACCCTAACCCCAAACCCAAAACCCTCAACCGTAAAACCTAAACCCTAAAACTTACACACCTAAACCCTAAAACCTAAAGCCTAAACCTAAAACCCTAAACCCTAAACCCTAACTCTAAACCCTAAACACTAAACCCTAAACCCTAAACCCTAGACCCTAAAAACCCTAAAACGTAAACCCTAAATCCTAAAACCTAAACACCTAAACTCTAAACCTTAAACCCAAAACCCTAAACCCTAAATCGTAAACCCTAAACCCTATACCCTAAATCCCTAAACCGTAAACATTATACCCTAAATCCAAAACCCTAAACGCGAAACCCTAAACCCTAAACCACAAAACCTAAACCCTAAATGCTAAACACCTAAACGCCAAACACTAAACCCTAGAGCCTTAACCCTAAACACTAAACTATGACCCCAAACCCTAAACACCAAACCCTAAACCCCAAACCATAAACCCTAAACCCTAAACCCTTGACCCTAAAAACACTAAACCCAAAGCCCCAACCCCAAACCCTAACCTCAAATTCTAAACCCTTAAATCGAAACTGTAAACCCTAAACCCTATAACCCCAAACCCTATACCCTAAACCCTAAACCCTAAACCCTAAAATCCAAAACACTAACACCTAAACTATAAAACCCTAAACCTTAAATGCTAAACCCTAAACCCTAAATCCAAAAAACTAAATCCTATACTCTAAACATAAACCGTCAACCCTAAACCCAAAAGCCTAAACCCAAAAACCTAAACACCTAAACCCTAAACCCTAAACCCTAAACCCTAAACTCTAAACACTAAACCCTAAACCCTAAACCCTAACCCCAAAAAACCCTAAACCCTAAACCCTAAACCCTAATCCCTAAACACTAGACCATAAAAACCCTAAACCCTAAACCCTAAAACCTAAACCCTAAAACCTAAACACCTAAACCGTAAAGCCTAAACCCTAAAACCTAAACCCTAAACCCTAAACCATAAACCGTAAACACTAAACCCTAAACCATAACCCCAAACCATAAACCCTAAACACTAGACCCTAAACCCTAAACCAAAATCCATAAACCCTAAACCCTAAACCCTAAAACCTAAACACCTAAAGCCTAAAGCCTAAAGCCTAAACCCTAAACTCTAAAACCTAAACCCTAAACCCTAAACCATAAACCCTAAACACTAAACCCTAAACCTTAACCCCAAACCATAAACACTAAACCCTAACCCCAAACCCTAAACCCTAAACGCTAAACCCTAATCCCTAAACACTAGACCATAAAAACCCTAAAACCTAAACACCCAAACCCTAAACCCTAAACCATAACCCCAAACCATAAACCCTAAACACTAGACCCTAAACCGTAAACCAAAAACCATAAACCCTAAACCCTGAACCCTAAAACCTAAACACCTAAAGCCTAAAGCCACCTAAAGCCTAAACCCTAAAACCTAAACCCTAAACCCTAAACCATAATACCTAAACACTAAACCCTAAACAATAACCCCAAACCATAAACCCTAAACCCTAACCCCAAACCCTAAACCCTAAACCCTAAACCCTAAAACCTAAACCCTAAAACCTAAACACCTAAACCCTAAAGCCTAAAGCCTAAAGCCTAAACCCTAAACCCTAAACCCTAAACCCTAAACCATAAACCCTAAACACTAAACCCTAAACCATAACCCCAAACCATAAACTCTAAACACTAGACCCTAAACCCTAACTCTAAACCCCAAACCTTAAAACCTAGACCCAAAAAACCCTAAACCCTAAAACCTAAAAACCCTAAAACCTAAACACCTAACCCTAAACCCTAAACCCTAAACCAAAAACCATAAACCCTAAAACCCAAACCCTCAATGCAAAAAATTAAACCCTAAACCAAAAACCCGAAACCCTAAACCCTATACCCCAAACACTAAACTCTAAACCCTAACCCTAAACCCTAAGCCATATGCCCTAAACCTTAAACCCTAGACCTAGACCCCAAAAACCCTAAACCTTAAACCCTAAACCCTAACCCCAAACCCTAACCCCAAACCCAAAACCTAAAACCCTAAACCCTAAATCCTAAACCCTAAAACCTAAAACCCTAAACCCTAAAATCTAAATCCTAAATCCAAAACCCTAAACCCTAAATCCTAAACCTTGGAACCTGAACCCAAAAACCTAAATACCTAAACCCAAAATCCTAAACACTAAACCCTAAATCCTGATATAAGCCCTAAACCATAAACCTTACACCGTAATCACTAAACCCTAAACCTTAACCCTAACCCCAAAACCTTAACCCCAAATTTTAAACCCAAAACCCTACAACCCTAAACCCTAAACCATAAACTCTAAATCCTAAACCCTAAAACCAACCCTATACCCGAAACCAAAAACACTAAATCCAAAACCCTAAACCCAAAACCCAAAACTTTAAACCGTAAACCAAAAACCCAAAAACCTAAACCATAAAACCTAAACACCTAAGCCCTAAACCCTAAACCCAAAACCCAAAACCCAAAACCCTAAACATTAAACACTAAACGTTAAACCCTAAACCCAAACCGCAAACCCTAAACCGTAAACCCTAAAACCTAATCCATAAACCCTTGACCCTAAAAACCCTAAACCTTAAAAACCCTAACCCCAAACCCTAACCTCACACCCTAAACCCTAAACTCCAAACCCAAAACCCTAAGCACCGAACCCTAAATCCTAAACTTTAAACGCTAAACCCTAAATACAAAACACTAAGCTTTAAACCCTAAACCCTAAACCTAAAATCCAATCTTAAACCCTAAACCCTAAACACTAAACCCTAAAACCTAACCCTAAACCCTAAACCCTAAACCCTAAACCCCAACCACAAACCCTAAACCCTAAACCCTAACAAAAAACCCTAAACCCTAAATCCTAATCCCTAAACCCTAAACCCTAGACCCTAAAAATGCTAAACCCTAAACCCTAAACCTTAACCCCAAACCCAAAACCCTAAAACCCTAAACCCTAAACCGTAAACCCTAAACCGTAAACCCTAAACCCCAAACCCTAAGACCGAAACACCTACACCCTAAACCCTAAACCCTAAATTATAAATCCAAAAACCTAAACCCTAAACACTAAACTCTAAACTCTAACCCTCTCAGCATTAAACCCTAAACCCTAAACCCTAAATCCTAAACCCTAAAACGTAAACCCTAAAACCCCAACACCAAAAACCCAAACCCAAAACCCTACACACTAAACCCTAAACACTAACCAAAAAATCCTGACCCTAAACCCTAAACCCTAAACCCTAAGCCCTAACCCGAAACACTAACACCAAGTCCTAAAAGCCAACCCGAATCCCAAACCAAAAATCCTAAACCCTAAACCCTAAACCATAAAACCCAAAAACAAAACCCAAAAACCTAAACTCCTAAACCCTAAACCCTAAACCCTAAAACCTAAACCCTAAACTCTAAACACTAAACCCTAAACCCTAAACCCTAACCCCAAACCCAAAACCCTAAACCCTAAACCCAAAACCCTATACCCTAAATCGTAAAACCTAAAATCCAAAACTTAAACACCTAAACCCTAAACCCTAAGCACTAACGCTAAAACCCAAATTCGAAACCCTAAACACTAAACCCTAAACCCTAAACCCTAGACCCTTAAAACCAAAAACCTAAACCCTAAATCCTAAAACATAAAACCCAAAACCTAAACACCTAAACGCTAAACCTTTAACCCAAAACCCTAAACCCTAAACCCTAAAACCCAAACCATAAGCCCTAAACCCTAAAACCCTAAACCGAAAACCATAAACCCTAAATCCAAAACCCTAAACCCTACACCCTAAACCCTAAACACTAAACCCCAAAACCTAAACCCTAAGTCCTAAACACCTAAACCCCAAACCCTAAACCCTAAAGCCTTAACCCTAAACCCTAAACCCAAAACACTAAACCAATAATCTAAAACCTAAACCCTAAACACTAAACCATAAACCCTAAACCATAAACCCTAAACCCTAAACCCTTGACCCTAAAAACCCTAAACCCTAAACCCCAACCCCAAACCCTAACCCCAAATCCTAAACCCTTAAACCGAAACCCTAAACCCAATGCCCTATAACCGTAAACCCTAAACCCTAAACCCTAAAATCCAAAGCCCTAACCCCTAAACCATAAAACCCTAAACCTTAAACCCTAAACCCTAAACCCAAAATCCAAAACACTAAACCCTATACTCTAAACCTCTATCGTAAACCCTAAACCCAAAAACCAAAACCCTAAAACCTAAACACCTAAACCCTAAACCGTAAACCCTAAACCCTAAACTCTAAACCCTAAACCCTAACCACAAACACTAAACCCTAAACCCTAAACCCCAATCGCTAAACCCTAGACCCTAAAAACCCTAAACCCTAAAACCTAAATCCCTAAACCCTAAACCATTAACCCTAGAACAAAAACCCTAAAACCTAAACACCTAAACCCCAAATCCTAAACCCTAAATCCTTAAACACCAAACCCTAAATCCTGATCTAAACCCTAAACCATAATCATTGACCCCTAAACCCTAACCCCAAAACCTTAACGCCAAATTTTAAACCCTAAACCCTACAACAATTAACCCTAAACCGGAAACCCTAAATCATAAATCCTAAATCCTAAATCCTAAACCCTAAAACCCAAAACGCTAAACCCTAAAACCTTATACCCGAAACCATAAACCCAAGACCCAAAACCCTGAATCCAAAACCCTAAACCCTAATCCGTAAACGCAAAACCCAAAACATAAACCACAAAACCTAAACACCTAAGCCCTAAACCTAAAATCCAATCTTAAACCCTAAACCCTAAACACTAAACACTAAACCCCAAACCCTAAACACAAAATGCAAAACCCTACACCCTAAATTCTAAACACTAAATACAAAATCATGACCCTAAACCCTACACCAAAAACCCTAAACCCCAACCTGAAACACTAACACCAAATCCTAAACCCTAAACTTGAAACCCTAATCCCTAACCCTAAACCCTAAACCCTAAACCTTAAACCGTAAACCCAAAAACCAAAAAACCAAAGCCCTAAAACCCAAACTCCTAAACCCTAAACCCTAAACCCAAAACCCTAAACCATAAACTCTAAACACTAAACCCTAAACCCTAAACCCCAAGCCCAAACCCAAAACCCAAAACCCTAAACCCTAAAACCTATACCCTAAACTGTAAAACCTAAAATCCAAAACCTAAACACCTAAACCCTAAAACCTAAACCCTAAACCCTAAACCCTAAGCACTAAAGTTAAGACCCAAACTCGAAACCCTAAACACTAAACCCTAGACCCTAAAAATGCTAAAACTTAAAACCCAACTCCTAAAACCTAAACCCTAAAGCCTAAACACCTAAACTCTAAACCTTAACCCCAAAACCCTAAACCCTAAATCCCAAACCCTCAACTCTAAATCCTAAATCCCTAAACCGTAAACCTTAAACCCTAAATCCAAAACCCTAAACCCTAAACCCTAAACCCTTAACCCTAAACCCCAAAACCCTAAACCCTAAAGCCTTAACCCTAAACCCTAAACCCTAAACACTAAACCAAAAATCTAGACCCTAAACCCTAAGCACTAAACCCTAAAGCCTAAACAATAAACCCTAAACCCTAAACCCTTGACCATAAAAACCCTAAACCCTAAACTCCAACCCCAAATCCTAAACCATTAAATAAAAACCCTAAATCCTATGCCCTATAACCATAAACCGTGTTAGCTTTACCGTGATCCCAAGAGGGGGGGTGAATTGGTATTTTTAAAATTTTACCTCCTAGGTATTCCTTTCTAACAACAGTATGTTCACAAGCCTAGGGTCAATCTAATGCGATTAATGTAAATATACCTGAAATTAAATAAGGCAGTTTAAACAATCATATAAGCACTAGAAAGCAGTAAAAAGAGGATGACATAGAGATATGTTATCGAGGTTCGGCCAACTGCCTACGTCCCCGCCTTGGATAACCAGCACAAGGATTATCACAATACCTTGCTCACTTAAACGGGTGGAGCGGCACCTATACAAATCAGGTCAAATTGCCACAGGGCTGACCTCAACCTTTACACCAATCCTTACCGGGCTGGATTACTGCCCCCTCAGGCCACGCCTGGAATCTCTCAGATATACAATCAAAGGTACAATACAAGAGTGCTTTCACGTAAAGCAGATTTGTACCACAAATGAGCACAAACACAAACACCACAGATGATTTAAAATGTAAGCTCTGTGTGGTCTAAATATGTCAACTCTCAACAATGTTTTCTATCTGTGCAGCAAGTACGTGAGAGTGTCAATAATAATCTGTGTACTTCAAAATATTCAGTCAAGAGTGTTCACACAGAATATCAAACAAGCCTCAATATTACCAATCAATAGAATGCGTATATGCTTGGATTGCAAAAAGGATAATCTTTGTTTTCGGCAAATGATATATATACTTGTATAAATAATACCACAAAGATTGATATATCACACACATGAATATCTTTTCACAAATATATCAATATGAGCACCACAAGATATTTGGTAATGTTTGAAAGTATTTTTGCAATCTCCAAACAAAAACGAACTTCCTAAGATATTGCAACGAGAATGCAATACTTGGGATGTCACAACAAGTCTTTCTTAGGGTAGGCTTATTGGCAAAGCCTCCTAAGAAAACTTAGGTTAGGCTCTCAAAAATCGATTCAAATATTGCAACAATAAAGAGAGCTAACCTTTAAGTAAAAGTACTCAATATACTTACAAATGATTTAGATGAATGAAGAGTGTAAGCTTGAGTAGGTTTCAAAAGAAGTGTGAGTAATAAGAGGCAAAAATGAGTATTTTGGCTTGAGAGAAATTTTTGTTAATCTTTTTGCTAATCCATGCTTAAATCACCAAATGAAGGAGTATATATAGACATACTAAAAATTTTGACCGTTGGGGACTTATTAGGGATTTTTGGAAAAGATTAATGACACTTAAGATAATTTAACCCTGTTTAAAAAATTATTAACCGTGGTAAAAATAGGAGCAACCCAAGAGGTCCGGTCGACCAAAAGTGTTTCGGTCGACCGGGACTCAAGTAGCTCGGTCGACCGGGGGCATTTTGAACTGAGTGGTCGGTCGACCGGGAAAGGGCGATTTTCAAAAATACCGAGGTTCGGTCGACCGGGGCCTTTTTGAACTACAGGGCTCGGTCGACCAGGTTGTTGGGAATTCTCCCAATACCCCTCGGTCGACCAGGTAGATGTAGTAGAATATGGTCGGTCGACCGGGAGGTCAAAAAGTTGACTCCCAGGTGGTTCGGTCGACCGAGGTCAAATGACTTATAAGGGCTCGGTCGACCGGGCCTGGGTCAAATAGTTGACCCGGACCGGTTTCGGTCGACCGGGCCAAATTGAACTGAGTTGGCTGGTCGACCGAAAGTGCACCAAATGTGCATTTCGGTCCCTTCTTGCAACATTCAAACCCTATTCAAGTGCCTATTACATACAAGTGCAAAAGTGAGTGTCCTAAGGTCACTTGGGTCCAATTTAGAAACACCGAAAAACTCCGGTGTTCGGTCGACCGATGGTTCACCCTAAGGTCTCTCTATGGTTCGGTTTGAGCTTGCAAATTAAATCATGCATGTGATGTGTGTGAGCTTATTACAACCCGAAAACCCTTATTACAGACAAATTTCATTTAAAAACTATTACAATTAAGAGTATGAAATTGTCTTCAAGTCTTTAAGCTTTTCACGTGCCACTGAAGATATGCTAATATGAACCTGCACATGAACTAGATATTTATTAAATACAATTGTATTTGTCATTATCAAAACCAGGGTGTGACCTATAAGGTCAACAAACCGTAAACCCTATACCCCAAACCCTAAACCCTAAACCCTAAAATCAAAAGTGCTAAACCCTAAACCATAAAACCATAAACGTTAAACCCTAAACCCTAAACCCAAAATCCAAAACACTAAACCCTATACTCTAAACTTCAATTGTAAACCTTAAACCCAAAAACCTAAACCCTAAAACCTAAACACCTAAACCCTAAACCCTAAACCCTAAACCCTAAACCCTAAATTCTAAACACTAAACCCTAAACCCTAAACCCTAACCACAAACCCTAAACCCTAAAACCTAAACCCTATTTACCCTAAACCCTAAACCCTTTTACCCTAAGCACTAAAGTTAAAACCCAAACTCGAAACCCTAAACACTAAACCCTAGACCCTAAAAATGCTAAAACATAAAACCCAAATCCTAAAACCTAAACCCTAAAGCCAAAACATCTAAACTCTAAACCTTAACCCCAAAACCCTAAACCCTAAATCCCAAACCCTCAACTCTAAATCCTAAATCCCTAAACCGTAAACCTTAAACCCTAAATCCAAAACCCCAAACCCTAAACCCTTAACCCTTAACCTTAAACCCCAAAACCCTAAACCCTAAAGCCTTAACCCTAAACCCTAAACACTAAACCAAAAATCTAGACCCTAAACCCTAAGCACTAAACCCTAAAGCCTAAACAATAAACCCTAAACCCTAAACCTTTGACCATAAAAACCCTAAACCCTAAACTCCAACCCCAAATCCTAAACCATTAAACAGAAACCCTAAACCCTATGCCCTATACTCGTAAACCATAAACCCTATACCCCAAACCCCAAACCTTAAACCCTAAAATCCAAAGTGCTAAACCCTAAACCATAAAACCATAAACCTTAAACCCTAAACCCTAAACCAAAAATCCAAAACACTAAACCCTATACTCTAAACCCCAATCGTAAACCTTAAACCAAAAAACCTAAACCCTAAAACCTAAACACCTAAACCCTAAACCCTAAACCCTAAACCCTAAACCCTAACCACAAACCCTAAACCCTAAACCCTAAACCCTAAACCCCAATCCCTAAACCCTAGACCCCAAAAACACTAAACCCTAAACCCTAAACCCTAAAACCTAAATACTTAAACCCTAAACCCTAAACCCTAAATCCTAAAACCTAAAAACCTAAACCCCAAACCCTAAACCCTAAACCCTAAAACCTAAACCCTAAACCCTAAACCATAAACCCTAAACACAAAAACCTAACCCCTAACCCCAAACCATAAACCCTAAACACTAAACCCTAAACCCCAACTCTAAACCCTAAACACCCTAGACCAAAAAAAACCCTAAAATCAAAACCCTAAACCCTAAAACCTAAACACCTAAACCCTAAACCATAAATCCTACCCAAAAAACGATAAACCCAAAAGCCTAAACCCTAAATGCTAAAAATTAAACCCTAAACCCAAAACCCTAAACCCTAAAACCTTAAACACTAAACCCTTTCCCTAAACCCTAAACCCTAAACTATAACCCTAAAACAAAAACACCTACACCCTAAACCCCAAACCCTAAACCCTAAACCCCAAACCCTAAACCAACATAGGCCTTAAACCCTAAACCATAAATCCTAAACCCGGACCCTAAAAACCCTAAACCCTAATGCTAAAACCTAACCCCAAACCTTAAATTCTAAACCTAAAACCCTAAAACCAAAACCTTATAACCTTAAAACCTTCACCCTAACCCTAATCCCTAAATCCTAAACCCTAAACCCTAAACACTAAACCCTAAAACCTGAGCCCTAAACACCAAACTCTAAACCTTAAACCCGAAACCCAAAACCCTAAATCCTAAACCGTAAAACCCTGGAACATGAACCCTAAACCAAAATACCTAAACCCCAAATCCTAAACCCTAAACACTAAACCCTAAACCCTGGAACCTAAACCCTAAAACCTAAACACCAAAACCATAAACCCAAAACCCTAAAACCCTAAACCCCAAATCCTATAGCCTAAACACCTAAACCCCAAATCCTAAAGCCTAAACCTTAAACCCTCAACCCTAAACCGTAAACCCCAAACCCTAACCCTAAACCCAAAACCCTAAACCCGAAACCCTAAACCCTACAACACTAAACCCTAAACCCTAAACCCTAAACCATAAATCCTAAATCCTAAACCCTAAAACCCAAAACCCTTAAACCCTATACCCGAAACCATAAACCCAAAATCCAAAACCCTAAACCCAAAACCCTAAACCCTAAATTGAAAACCCAAAACCCAAAAACCTAAATATAAAACCTAAGCACCTAAGCCCTAAACCCAAACCGCAAACCCTAAACCGTAAACCCTAAAACGTAATCCATAAACCCTTGACCCTAAAACCCTAAACCCTAAACCCTAAACCCTAAACCCTAACCCCAAACCCTATACCCTAAACTCAAAACCCTAAACCCTAAACTCAAAACCCTAAACCCTAAACCGTAATCACAATAAACCTAAACCCTAAACCCTAAGCACCGAACCCTAAACCCAAAACTTTAAACCCAAAACCCCAAAGCCTAAACCCTAAACCCTAAACCCTAAATACAAAACATTAAGCTTTAAACCCTAAACCCAAAACCTAAAATCCAATCTTAAACCCTAAACACAAAATCATAAAACCTAACCCTAAACCCTAAACCCTAAACACTAAACCTGAAACCAAAAACCCAAAACCCCAACCACAAACCCTAAACCCAAAAACCCTAACAAAAAGCCGTAAACCCTAAATCCTAATCCCTAATCCCTAAACCCTAGACCCTAAAAATGCTAAACCCTAAACCCTAAACCTTAACCCCAAACCCAAAACCCTAAAACCCTAAACACTAAACCGTAAACCCTAAACCCTAAACCCTAAGACCGAAACACCTACACCCTAAACCCTAAACACAAAGCCTTACACCCTAAAACCAAAACCCTAAACACTAAACCCTAAACTCTAACCCCCTAACCATTAAACCCTAAACCCTAAACCCTAAACCCTAGACCCTAAAAACCCAAAATCCTAAATCCTAAATCTTAAACCCTAAAACCTAAACACCTAAACCCCAAACCCTAAACACTAAACGCAAAACCCTACATCCTAAATCCTAAACACTGAACACAAAATTCTGACCCTAAACCCTAAACCCCAACCCGAAACACTAACACCAAGTCCTAAACCCTAAACCTGAAACCCTAATCCCTAACCCTAAACCCTAAACCCAAAACCCTAAACCGTAAACCCAAAAACCCAAAAACCAAAACCCTAAAACCTAAACTCCTAAACCCTAAACCCTAAACCCTAAACTCTAAACACTAAACCCTAAACCCTAAACCCTAAACCCTAACCCCAAACCCAAAACCCTAAAACCTCCTAAGCCGTAAAACCTAAATTCCAAAACCTAAACACATAAACCCTAAAACCTATACCCTAAACCCTAAACCCTAAACCTTAAACCTTAAACCCTAAACCCTAAGCACTAAAGCAAAAACCCAAACTCGAAACCCTAAACACTTAACTCTAAACACTAAACCCTAAACCCTAAACCCTAGACCCTAAAAACACTGAAACCTAAACCTTAAATCCTAAAACCTAAACGCTAAAACCAAAAAACCTAAAATCTAAACCTTAAACCTAAACCTTAAATCCTAAACCCTTAACTCTAAACCCTAAATCCCTAAACCGTAAACATTAAACCCCAAATCAAAAACCCTAAATCCTAAACCCTAAACCTTTAACCCTAAACACAAAAACCTAAACCCTAAATCCTAAACACCTAAACCCCAAACCCTAAACCCTAAACCCTAAACACTAAACCAAAAATCTAGACCCTAAACCCTAAGCACTAAACCCTAAAGCCTAAACCATAAACCCTAAACCCTAAACCCTTGACCCTAAAAACTCTAAACCTTAAACTCCAACCCCAAATCCTAAACCCTTAACACGAAACCCTAAACCCTATGCATTATAACCAAAAATCGTAAACCCTATACCCTAAACCCTAAACCCTAAACCCTAAACCCAAAAATCCAAAGCCCTACCCCCAAAACCATAAAACCCTAAACCCTAAACCCAAAAACCAAAACGCTAAACCCTATACTCTAAACCTCAATCGTAAACCTTAAACCCTAAAACCTAAACACTTAAACCCTAAACCCTAAACCCTAAACCCCCTAAACCCTAAATTCTAAACACTAAACCCTAAACCCTAAAACCTAACCACAAACCCTAAACCCTAAAACCTAAACCCCAATCCCTAAACCCTAGGCCCCAAAAACCCTAAACCCTAAACCCTAAAACCTAAACCCCTAAACCCTAAACCCTAAACCCTAAACCCTAAACTCTAAAACCTAAACCCTAAACCCTAAACCATAAACCCTAAACACTAAATCCTAACCCTTAACCCCAAAGCATAAACCCTAAACACTAGACCCTAAACCCAAACTCTAAACCCTAAACACCTTAGACCAAAAAAACCCTAAAACCTAAACCCTAAACCCTAAACCTAAACCCTAAAACAAAAACACCTAAACCCTAAACCCTAAACCCTAACCAAAAAATGATAAACCCTAAAGCCTGAACCCTAAATGCAAAAAAATTAAACCCTAAACCCTAAGCCCTAAAATCGTAAACACTAAACCCTAAACCCTAAACCCAAAACTCTAAACCCTAAAATTAAAAAACCTAAACCCTAAACCCCAAACCCTAAACCCTGAACCCTAAACACAAAACCCTACACCCCTTAGACTTTCTTAAAACTCCAATCCCCTAAACTCAATATGCCCTTTAACCCTAACCCTAAACCCCTCTACAACCCAGGGTCCCACTAAAGCATTCCCTAACCCAACCCTAACCCCAAACCTCTAATCTTCGCTAAACCATTGAAACCCTACAACCTTCTAAACACACCTTTACACCCTTGCTACCCAATCCCTTAAATCCTAAACCCTACAAACCTCTAAATCCGTAGCCTAAAACCCCTAAAATAAACCCCAAACCTAATGCCTCCCTAACAGCCCCAAACTCCAAACCCATAACCCCAATAACCTCCAGAAACCCTAAATCTTATTCGCAAAACCCAAAACCTAACAACCTAAAACCCTAACCTAAAACAAACCAAAACTCCTAACCCTAAATACCTAGACACCCCCAAACGCTAAACCCTCAACGATTAGGCTAACCCCCAATCTCTACACACTCCTACGCTCCCCTAAACCCTAAACCCCCGTGAACCAAACTTAAAGCCTTACAACCACCAACACCATAAACCCAGACCCTTAAAACCCAACACCCCCAATATCTCCGCTTACTGCCTAAACACCTAAACCTAACCTGAACCCTCCAAATCCGCAAAATAGGCTAAACCCTTAAAAAACCCCCTCAACACCCTCATAATCTTAAATCCTGTACCCGAACCCCCCCCTAATCCTATCCCCCAATACCTACACCCAGAAACCCCAAACCGCAAAACCTCACAATAACATAAAACCTGAACACCGTAAATCTCCTACCTCAAACCCGTACACCTGCCTAAAACATAAACCCGACAACCTCCTAAACCACCATACACCTTACCCTACCAACCAGATTCACCCCTAAATTCCAAACCTGAAACCCTACACAACCTTATATCCCTAAACCACAAATCCCAAAACCCCCCCTACACCCCCTAACCCCCCAAATCCTAAACCCCAAAACCCAAAACCCTAATCATAATCCCTAAACCCTAGACCATAAAAACCCTAAACCCTAAACCCTAAACCCAAAAACCAAAATACCTAAACCCTAAACCCTAAACCCAAAACCATACCCCAAAATCATAAACCTTCAACACTAAACAGTAAACCATGACCCTAAACAACAAACCATAAACCTTAACCCTAAACCCTAAACCCAAAGCCCTAAACCCCAAACCCTAAACCCAAAATGCTAAAAACAAAACCCTAGACCATAAACCCAAAACCCAAAACCCAAAATCGTAAACGCTAAACACTAAAACCTAAACACTAAAACCTAAACACCTAAACCCTAAACAAAAAACCCTAAACCTTAAACCCTAAACCCTAAACCCTAAACCCTAAGCCATAGGCCTTGAACCCTAAACCCAAAATTAAGATACCAAAATCCCTAAACCTTCAACCCCAAACCCTAACCCCAAACCTTAATCCTGAAACCCTAAATCCTAAACCCTAAAACCCTAAAACCCTAAACCCTAAACCCCAAACCCAAAACCCAAAACTCTAAATCCAAAACCCAAACCCTAAACCCTAAACCCTAAACCCTAGAACCTAAACCATAAAACCAAAACACCTAAACCCCAAATCCTAAACCCCAAACCCTAAACCCTAAACCCTAAACACTGAATCGTAAATCCTGAACCTAAACCCTAAACCATAAACCCTAAACCCTAAACACTGAACCCCAAACCCTAAACCCTAGCACCTAAAAACGCTAAACCATAAACCCGAACCACAAACCCTAACGCCAAATCCTAAAGCCTAAAACCGAAACCCTAAACCCTAAACCCAAAATACTCAACCCTAAAACCCAAAATCCCAAAACCCTATGCCCGAAACCATAAACCCTAAATCCAAAATCCTAAACCCTAAACCCTAAAACCTAAACACCTAAGCTATAAACCAAAAACCCTAATCCTAAAGCCCTAAACCCCAAACTCTAAACACTAAACCCAAAACCCTAAACCTAAACCCTAACCCCAAACCCTAAACCTTAAACACTAAACCTTAATCCCTAAACCCTTGACCTAGAAAACCTAAAACCCAAAACCCTAAACCCTAACCGCAAACCAAAACCCCAAAACCTAAACCCTAAACCCCTAAACCACAAACCCAAAACCAAAAACACTAAACCCTAAACCCTAAATGCTAAACACAAAGCCTTAAACCCTAAACCCAAAACCTAAATTACAACCTTAAACCCTAAAACCAAAACCTTAACGCCAAACCCTTAACCCTAAACGCTAAACCCTAAACCCTAACCCCAAACCCTCAAACCTAAACCCTAATCCCAAATCCCTAAACCCTAAAACCTAAAAACGCTAAACCCTAAACCCAAAACCCTAACCCCAAACCCTAACCTCTAACACCCTAAATCCTAAACCCTAAACCGTATGCCCTAAACCCAAAGACCAAAACACCTACACCCTAAACCCTAAAACCCAAACTTTAAACCCTAAACCCTAAACCCTAAGCCCTAAACCCTAAACCCTACACCCAAATCTCTAAGCCCTAAACCCTAAAGCCCAAACACCCTAAACCCTATAACCTAAACACTAACCCCAAACCCTAACCCCAAATCCTAAACCGTTAAACTGAAACCCTAAACACCTTTGCACTATAACCATAAACCGTAAACCTTATACCCTAAACCCTAAACCCTAAACCCTAAAATCCAAAGCCCTAACCCCTAAACCATAAAACCCTAAACCTTAAACCCTAAACACAAAAACCAAATCGCTAAACCCTATACTCTAAACCTCAATCGTAAACCTTAAACCCTAAAACCAAAACCCTAATCCCTAAACCCTAAGTTCTAAACACCAAACCCCAAACCCTAAAACCTAACCACAAACCCTATACCCTAAAACCAAAACCCCAATCCCTAAACCATAGACCCTAAAAACCCTAAACCCTAAACCCTAAACCCTAAAACCTAAACCCCTAAACCCTAAACCCTAAACCCTAAACCCAAACCCAAAAACCTAAACCCTAAACCCTAAACCCTAAACCATAAACCCTAAACACTAAACCCTAAATCCTAACCCCAAAGCATAAACCCTAAACACTAGACCCTAAACCCTAACTCTAAAAACTAACTCTAATCCCTAAACACCCTAGACCAAAAAAACCCTAAAACCTAAACCCTAAACCCTAAAACCTAAACCCTAAAACAAAAACACCTAAATCCTAAACCCTAAACCCTAACCAAAAAACGATAAACCCTAAAGCCTGAACCCTAAATGCTAAAAATTAAACCCTAAACCCTAAAACCGTAAGCACTAAACCCTAAACCCTAAACCCTAAACTCTAAACCCTAAAACCAAAACACCTAAACCCTAAACCCCAAACCCTAAACCCTAAACACTAAACCCTCAACCCTAACTCTCAACTCCAAACCCTAAACCATATGCCTTAAACCCTAAACCCCAAACCCTAAACCCTAAACCCTAAACTCGGACCCAAAAAACCCTAAACCCAAACCCTAAACCCTAACCCCAAACCTTAAATGCTAAACCTGAAACCCTAAAACCATAAAACCTTTACCCTAACCCAAATCCCTAAATCCTAAACCCTAAACCCTAAACTCTAAAACCCTAAACCCTAAACCCAAAGCCCTAAACACCAAACTCTAAACCATAAACCAAAAACCCAAAACCCTAAATCCTAAACCGTAAAACCTAAAAGCCAAAACCCTAAACCTTAAACCCAAAATCCAAAACCCTAAACCCTAAACCCTAAACCCTGGAACCTAAACCCTAAAACCTAAACACCTAAACCCCAAATCCTAAACCCTAAGCCCTAAACCCTAAACCCCGGAACCTAAACCCTAAACCCTAAACACCAAAACCATAAACCCAAAACCCTAAAACCCTAAACCCCAAATCCTATAGCCTAAACACCTAAACCCCAAATCCAAAAGCCTAAACCTTAAACTGTAAACCCTAAACCCTAACCCCAAACCCTAAACCCTAAACCCTAATCCCAAAACCCTAGACCATAAAAACCCTAAACCCTAAACCCAAAAACCTAAACCCTAAAACTTGAACACCTAAACCCTAAACCGTAAACCCTAAAACATAAACCCGAAACACTAAACCCCAAACCCTTACCCTAAACCATAATCCCTAAACCCTAAACCTTAAACCCTAAACCTCAAACTCTAAACACAAAACCCTAAACCCTAACCTCTAACCCCTATCTTTAAACCCAAAACCATAATCATAATCCCTAAACCCTAGACCATAAAAACCCTAAACCCTAAACCCAAAAATCAAAACACCTAAACCCTAAACCCTAAACCCTAAACCATACCCCAAAATCATAAACCTTCAACACTAAACAGTAAACCTTGACCCTAAACAAGAAACCATAAACCCTAACCCTAAACCCTAAACCCAAAGCCCTAAACCGTAAACCCAAATCCCAAAGCCCTAAACCCCAAACCCTAAACCCAAAATGCTAAAAACAAAGCCCTAGACCTTAAACCCAAAAGCCAAAACCCAAAACCGTAAACGCTAAACCCTAAAACCTAAACACTAAAACCTAAACACCTAAACCCTAAACACAAAACCCTAAACCCTAAATCGTAAACCCTAAACCCTAAACCCTAACCCTAAACCCTAAACCCTAAACCCTAAGCCATAGGCCTTGAACCCTAAACCCAAAATCGAGACACCAAAATCCCTAAACCTTAAACCCCAAACCCTAACCCCAAACCCTAATCCTGAAACCCTAAACCCTAAATCCTAAACCCTAAACCCTAAACCCTAAAACCCTAAACCCTAAACCCCAAACCCAAAACCCTAAACTCTAAATCCAAAACCCTAAACCCTAAACCCTAAACCCTAAACCCTAGAACCTAAACCGTAAAACCTAAACACCTAAACCTCAAATCCTAAACCCCAAACCCTAAACCTTAAACCCTAAACACTTAATCGTAAATCCTGAACCTAAACCCTAAACCATAAACCCTAAACCCTAAACACTAAACCCCAAACCCTAAACCCTAGCACCTAAAAACGCAAAACCACAAACCCGAACCACCTAACGCCGAATCCTAAAGCCTAAAACTAAAACCCTAAACCCTAAACCCAAAATACTAAACCCTAAAACCCAAAATCCCAAAACCATATACTCGAAACCATAAACCCTAAATCCAAAAACCTAAACCCAAAATCCTAAACCCTAAACCCTAAAACCTAAACACCTAAGCTCTAAACCAAAAACCTAAAACCCAAAGCCCTAAACCCCAAACTCTAAACACGAAACCCAAAACCCAAAACCCTAAACCCTAACCCCAAACCCTAAACCATAAACACTAAACATTAATCCCTAAACCCTTGACCTAGAAAACCTAAAACCCAAAACCCTAAATCCTAACCCCAAACCAAAACCCCAACACCTAACCCTAAACCCCAAACCCTAAACCCCAAACCCAAAACCCAAAACCCTAAACCCTAAACCCTAAATGCTAAACACAAAGCCTTAAACCCTAAACCCTAAACCTAAATTACAACCTTAAACCCTAAACCCTAAACCCTAAACCTTAACGCCAAACCCTAAACCCTAAACGCTAAACCCTAAACCCTAACCCCAAACCCCCAAACCTAAACCCTAATCCCAAATCCCTAAACCCTAGAACCTAAAAGCGCTAAAGCCTAAACCCAAAACCCTAACCCCAAACCCTAACCTCTAACACCCTAAATCCTAAACCCTAAACCGTACGCCCTAAACCCTAAGACCAAAACACCAACACCCTAAACCCTAAAACCCAAACTTTAAACCCTAAACCCTAAACCCTAAACCCTAAGCCCTAAACCCTAAACCCTAAACCCTAAACCCTAAACCCTAAACCCAAATCCCTAAGCCCTAAACCCTAAAGCCCAAACACCCTAAACCCTATAACCTAAACACTAACCCCAAACCCTAACCCCAAATCCTAAACCTTTAAACCGAAACCCTAAACACCTATGCACTATAACCGTAAATCGTAAACCCTAAACCCTAAACCCTAAACCCTAAAATCCAAAGCCCTAACCCCTAAACCATAAAACCCTAAACCTTAAACCCTAAACACAAAAACCAAAACGCTAAACCCTATACTCTAAACCTCAATCGTAAACCTTAAACCCTAAAACCTGAACACCTAAACCCTAAACCCTAAACCCTAAATTCTAAACACTAAACCTCAAACCCTAAAACCTAACCACAAACCCTAAACCCAAAAACCTAAACCCCAATCCCTAAACCCTAGACCCCAAAAACCCTAAACCCTAAACCCCTAAACCCTAAACCCTAAACCCTAAAACCTAAACCCTAAACCCTAAACCATAAACCCTAAACACTAAACCCTAACCCCTAACCCCAAAGCATAAACCCTAAAAACTAGACCCTAAACCCTAACTCTAAACCCTAAACACCCTAGACCAAAAAAACCCTAAAACCTAAACCCTAAACCCTAAAACCTAAACCCTAAAACAAAAACACCTAAACCCTAAACCCTAAACCCTAACCAAAAAACGATAAACCCTAAAGCCTGAACCCTAAATGCTAAAAATTAAACCCTAAATCCTAAACCCTAAAACCGTAAACACTAAACCCTAAAACCAAAACACCTAAACCCTAAACCACAAACCCTAAACCCTAAACACTAAACCCTAAACCCGAAACCCCAAACCCCAAACCCTAAACCATAAGCCTTAAACCCTAAACCCTAAACCCTAAACCCAGACCCAAAAAACCCTAAACCCTAACCCTAAACCCTAACCCCAAACCTTAAATGCTAAACCTGAAACCCTAAAACCTTAAAACCTTTACCCTAACCCAAATCCCTAAATCCTAAACCCTAAACCCTAAACGCTAAAACCCTAAACCCTAAACCCTAAGCCCTAAACACCAAACTCTAAACCTTAAACCCAAAACCCAAAACCCTAAATCCTAAACCGTAAAACCTAAAACCTAAAACCTAAAACCCTAAACCTTAAACCCAAAATCCAAAACCCTAAACCCTAAACCCTAAACCCCGGAACCTAAACCCTAAAACCTAAACACCTAAACCCCAAATCCTAAACCCTAAGCCCTAAACCCTAAACCCCGGAACCAAAACCCTAAACCCTAAACACCAAAACCATAAACCCAAAACCCTAAAACCCTAAACCCCAAATCCTATAGCCTAAACACCTAAACCCCAAATCCTAAAGGCTAAACCTTAAACCCTAAACCCTAAACCGTAAACCGTAAACCCTAACCCCAAACCCTAAACCCTAATCCCAAAACCCTAGACCATAAAAACCCTAAACCCAAAAACCTAAACCCTAAAACCTGAACACCTAAACCCTAAACCGTAAACCCTAAAACATAAACCCTAAACACTAAACCCCAAACCCTTACCCTAAACCATAATCCCTAAACCCTAAACCTTAAACTCTAAACACAAAACCCTAAACCCTAACCCCTAACCCCAATCCTTAAACCCAAAACCCAAAACCCTAATCCTAATCCCTAAACCCTAGACCACAAAACCCTAAACCCAAAACCCAAAACCAAAACACCTAAACCCTAAACCCTAAACCCAAAACCATACCCCCAAAATCATAAACCTTCAACACTAAACAGTAAACCTTGACCCTAAACCACAAACCATAAACCCTAACCCTAAACCCTAAACCCAGAACCCTGAACCCCAAACCCTAAACCCAAAATGTTAAAAACAAAACCCTAGACCTTAAACCCAAAAGCCAAAACCCAAAACCGTAAACCCTAAACCCTAAAACCTAAACACTAAAACCTAAACACCTAAACCCTAAACACAAAACCCTAAACCTTAAACCCTAAACCCTAAAACCTAAACCCTAAACCCTAAGCCATAGGCCTTGAACCCTAAACCCAAAATTGAGATACCAAAATCTCTAAACCTTAAACCCCAAACCCTAATCCTAAAACCCTAAACCCTAAATCCTAAACCCTAAACCCTAAAACCCTAAACCCTAAACCCCAAACCCAAAACCCAAAACTCTAAATCCAAAACCCTAAACCCTAAACCCTAAACCCTAAACCTTAGAACCTAAACCGTAAAACCTTAACACCTAAACCTCAAATTCTAAACCCCAAACCCAAAACCTTAAACCCTAAACATTGAATCGTAAATCCTGAACCTAAACCCTAAACCATAAACCTTAAACCCTAAACACTGAACCCCAAACCCTAAACCCTAGCACCTAAAAACGCTAAACCATAAACCCGAACCACAAACCCTAACGCCAAATCCTAAAACCTAAAATCGAAACCCTAAACCCCAAACCCTAAACCCTCAACCCAAAATACTAAACCCCAAAACCCAAAATCCCAAAACCCCTGAAACCATAAACCTTAAATCCTAAATCCTAAACCCAAAATCCTAAACCCTAAACCCTAAAACCTAAACACCTAAACTCTAAACCAAAAACCCTAAACCTAAAGCCCTAAACCCCAAACTCTAAACACTAAACCCAAAACCCAAAACTTTAACCCCAAACCCTAAACCTTAAACACTAAACCTTAATCCCTAAACCCTTAACCTAGAAAACCTAAAACCTAAAACCCAAAACCCTAAACCCAAACCAAAACCCCAAAACCTAAACCCTCAACCCCAAACCCTAAACCCCAAACCCTAAACCCTAAACCCTAAACCCTAAATGCTAACCCTAAACCCTAAACCCTAAACCTTAACGCCAAACCCTAAACCCTAAACGCTAAACCCTAAACCCTAACCCCAAACCCTCAAACCTAAACCCTAATCCCAAATCCCTAAACCCTAGAACCTAAAAACGCTAAACCCTAAACCCAAAATCCTAACCCCAAACCCTAACCACTAACACCCTAAATCTTAAACCCTAAACCGTACGCCCTAAACCCTAAGACCAAAACACCTACTCCCTAAACCCTAATACCCAAACTTTAAACCCTAAATTCTAAACACTAAACCTTAAACCCTAAACATTAAACCCTAAACCCTAACCCTCTAAACCCGAAACCCTAAACCCTAAACCCTAAACCCTAGACCCTAAAAACCCTAAACCCTAAACCCTAAACCCTAACTCCTAAAACCTAAACCCTAAAACATAAATCCTAAACCCAAAACCCTAACCGTAAACGATAAACCCTAAACCCTAAACCTTAAACCCTAAACCTTAAACCATAAACACTAAAACCTAAACCCTAAATCCTAACCCCAATCCCTAAACCCTAAACCCTAAACCCTATTCTCAATACCCTAGACCATAAAACCCTAAACCTCAAACCCTAAACCCAAGAACCTAAACCCTAAAACCTAAACATTAAAACCCTAAACCCTAAACCCAAAACCCAAAAATATAAACCTTAAACACTAAACCCTAAACCCAAACCTTAACCCTAAACCCTAAACCCCAAACCCTAAACCCGAAATGCTAAAAACTAAACCCTAGACCCCAAACCCTAAACCCTAAAACCCAAAAGCCAAAACCCTAAACGCTAAACACTAAACCCTAAACCCTAAAACCTAAACCTTAAAACTTACACACCAAAACTCTAAACCCTAAACCCTAAACCGTAAAACCTTAAACAAAAACCCTAAACACTAAACCCTAAACCCAAAACCCTAAACCCTATAACCCTAACCCTAAAAACTAAGCCCAAAGCTTTGAACCCTAAACCCTAAACTATAAACCCTAAACCCCAAACCCTAAACCCTATACCCTAAACCCAAAATACAAAACACTAAGCTTTAAACCCTAAACCCTAAATCCAAAACCCTAAATACTAAACCCTAAGCACTAAACCCTAAAACCTAACCCTAAACGCTAAACCTTAACCCCAAACCCTAACCCCTAAACCCTAATCCCTAATCCTTAAACCCTAGACCCTAAAAACGCTAAACCTTAGACCCTAAAACCTAACCCCAAACCCTAAACCCTAAAACCCTAAACCCTAAACCCTAAACCCCAAATGCTAAAACCTAAACACCTACAACCTAAACCCTAAAACCTAAACTCTAAACCTAAAACCTTGAACCCTAAACACTAAACCCAAAACCCTAACCCCTACACACTAAACTCTAAACCCTAAACCCCAAACCCTAGACCCTAAAAACCCTAAACCCTAAACCCTAAAACCCAAACCCTAAAACATAAACCCTAAACCCTAAAACATACCTAAACCCTAAACCCTAAACACTAATCCTAAACCCTAAACCCTAAACTCTAAACCCCAAACCCTAAACCCTAAACCATAAAACCAAAACCTCGTCCCTAAAAGTCGTCAACCCTATACCCAAACGCCAAACCCTAAACCCTAAATCCTATAACCCTAAACCCTAAACACTAAACCCAAAATTCAAAACCCAAAACCCAAACACCCTAAACCCTAAACCGAAAATCCTAAACACTAAACCTTAAACCCTAAATCCTAAACCCTAAACCCTAAACCCTAAACCCTAAACCTTAAACCAAAAAACCTAAACCCGAAACTTAAACCCCTAAACCCTAAACCCTAAACCCTAAAATTTAAACCCTAAAACCTAAACACCAAAACCCTAAACCCTAAACGTTAAACGCTAAACCCTAATCCCAAAAATGAAAATAGTAAACCTAAAGCACTAACACCAAACCCTAAACACTAAACCCTAAACTCTAAACCTTAAAATTTAGACACTAAAAACACCTAAACCCTAAACCCTAAACCCTAAACCCTAAACCCTAAACCCAAAATACTAAACCCTAAAACCCAAAATCCCAAAACCCTATACCCGAAACCATAAACCCTAAATCCAAAATCCTAAACCCAAAATCCTAAACCCTAAACCCTAAAACCTAAACACCTAAGCTCTAAACCAAAAACCCTAAACCCAAAGCCCTAAACCCCAAACTCTAAACACTAAACCCAAAACCCAAAACCTTAACCCCAAACCCTAAACCTTAAACACAAAACCTTAATCCCTAAACCCTTAACCTAGAAAACCTAAAACCCAAAACCCAAAACCCTAAACCCAAACAATAACCCCAAAACCTAAACCCTAAACCCCAAACCCAAAACCCAAAACCCTAAACCCTAAACCCTAAATGCTAACCCTAAACCCTAAACCCTAAACCTTAACGCCAAACCCCAAACCCTAAACGCTAAACCCTAAACCCTAACCCCAAACCCTCAAACCTAAACCCTAATCCCAAATCCCTAAACCCTAGAACCTAAAAATGCTAAACCCTAAACCCAAAACCCTAACCCCAAACCCTAACCTCTAACACCCTAAATCCTAAACCCTAAACCGTACGCCCTAAACCCTAAGACCAAAACACCTACTCCCTAAACCCTAAAACCCAAACTTTAAACCCTAAATTCTAAACACTAAACCCTAAAACCTAAACATTAAACCCTAAACCCTAACCCTCTAAACCCGAAACCCTAAACCCTAAACCCTAAACCCTAGACCCTAAAAACCCTAAACCCTAAACCCTAAACCCTAACCCCTAAAACCTAAACCCTAAAACATAAATCCTAAACCCAAAACCCTAACTGTAAACCATAAACCCTAAACCCAAAACCTTAAACCCTAAACCTTAAACCATAAACACTAAAACCTAAACCCTAAATCCTAACCCCAATCCCTGAACCCTAAACCCTAAACCCTATTCTCAATACCCTAGACCATAAAACCCAAAACCTCAAACCCTAAACCCAAGAACCTAAACCCTAAAACCTAAACATCAAAACCCTAAAGCCTAAACCCTAAACCCTAAAATATAAACCTTATACACTAAACCCTAAACCCAAACTTTAACCCTAAACCCTAAAACCCAAACCCTAAACCCGAAATGCTAAAAACTAAACCCTAGACCCCAAACCCTAAACCCTAAAACCCAAAAGCCAAAACCCTAAACGCTAAACACTAAACCGTAAACCCTAAACCCTAAAACCTAAACCTTAAAACTTACACACCAAAACTCTAAACCCTAAACCTTAAACCGTAAAACCTTAACCAAAAACCCTAAACACTAAACCCTAAACCCAAAACCCTAAACCCTATAACCCTGACCCTAAAAACTAAGCCCAAAGCGTTGAACCCTAAACCCTAAACTATAAACCCTAGACCCCAAACCCTAAACCCTATACCTAAACCCAAAATACAAAACACTAAGCTTTAAACCCTAAACCCTAAACCAAAAATACAACCTTAAACCCTAAATCCTAAACCCTAAATACTAAACCCTAAACACTAAACCCTAAAACCTAACCCTAAACCCTAAACCCTAACCCCAAACCCTAAACCCTAAACACTAATCCCTAATCCCTAAACCCTAGACCCTAAAAACGCTAAACCTTAAACCCTAAAACCTAACCCCAAACCCTAAACCCTAAAACCCAAAACCCTAAACCCTAAACCCCAAATGCTAAAACCTAAACA
>NW_026651842.1:0-77992 GCF_029873635.1 Malania oleifera | reverse complement strand
TATCGAGGGTGAGGGGTTTAACAAAGTAGTTAAGGGCACAAATTATGCCCTTGTAGAGGATACGCACAATGCGTGGAGAACATCAACGAAGTGAGAAATATTGTGAGTGCTTTAAAAGAATATAGTGACTAAAAATAGTGTAATTTTTTTTTAGGGTTAGAGAGTTATGAAAGAATCTTATATAAAACCCCTAATCAAGTTATGCATAATCCTTATACTTAATCCACAATGACAATTGGTAATATAAATATGCCAGGACTATTTTTTGACCGTTGGGGACGCCAATGGGCAGTTAAGAAACTTAACCCATTCTTACTGCATTACAAAATGGTAAAAACTATTTTAACTCGATGAGGTTCGGGTGCCTGCCCCGAGCCTAAGGTTCGGGTGCCCCTAACAGACAGTCAGCAAATCAATTTTCAGAAGCTTCAGCGTGATGCCCTAGCTTGATGTTCGGTTGCTCGAAACAACGTCCGGTAGCCCCAAATGTCCAAGGTCTTGCTCGGTGCTCGACAGCATAGTTCGGCTTTAACACCCAAAACCATGTAGATTACGGAACTTGCCCCGAGCCTCTATTTTGAACGTAAATGATAGTCCCGCCCCTAGACTTTGAAAAGTGCTCTGAAAAGCAATTCAGCGTGCCCCCCGATGAAGATACGTTCCCAAAGAGGTTCGTCCCGCCCCCGAAGCTAAGTCAATATGTTCACCTTTCTGTCTTGGTCTCCCAAGCCACTTTACGAAATCTAACCCACCGTCATAGTTTTGGGCGTCGCCCTAACCCACTTTAGCCTATTCAGTTTAAGTCCACTTTTAGGTCAGTTGCTCCATGTCTCCATGATCATGCAAGATGATAATGGGGACCGTTTTGTGCAGTTGTTTACGTGACCTAGGTCGTGTAAGCCCCTAAAGACAACCTATGGTTGGTTCTTGAGCATACCCCTACCTATCCCACTGCATGCTGCAAATTACTGAACAAAGCCCATACCACGTGCACATTCTATAATAAATTAACATCCCTAGACTAACAATAAATAATTAAATGAATACAAAACTTACCACATATATCATCATCTCCTCTCATTCTTCCTCGGCAGAACAACGCTCCTCAACGTCATCAGTCGATGACATTTCAGTCCCTAAACCGCGCTACAAATCGAACTTGCATCAATTCTCACGTACACACTCAGTTACCACTAAATATTTGTCATAATCAAAACTGGGTGTGACCAATAAGGTCAACAATCTCCCCCTTTTTGATGATGACAAATACCTTATGCAAAAAGTGGGTCAGTCAAGACAGATTCCCCCTGACTTTATGCATAAGGATAATTAAAGTTAAAAAAAAAAAAAGTAGTAAGAGGTAATAAGAGATGTAAGCATAATTAAGCACAATATTACCCACAAGATTAACCACTTTTGCCTCTTCTCCCCCTTTTGGCAACAACAAAAAGGGTTAAACAATAAAGCGCGAAGGCAAAGCATATTAATTAGATACAAGAAGTATATTGGGAAGATTAAAAATTTCGACAGCATGCCGTTTGAAAGTAGACTATTCCCAATCATAATTCTGTACCTAAGTGACCTGTTCAGAGTTATAGTGAATAGTATATGACGTATTTTAATCAATTAACCCAAACAGAATCTGCATCGAGGAAGTATAAGTAGCATGCAGCACATCAACAATCTTAATGTTCTATACTCTCCCCAATACGATGATTATCGGGGGGAATAAGATTTAATATTGAATCATTTGCGTTTATCCACTCATCCTTTCAAAATATTTAAAAGTTAATGTTATATAATCATCTTGGTTTTTGTCAAAACAAACATCTATGGGCCCCTACTGTGAGTCGGTGAGGTACAATAGCGATGAACTAAGGTGGGGTAGCTAGATACCAATTGGGGTTAAAGGCAGATACCCCATCTAAGTTATACCGACATTATTAAATACAGTTTTGAAACAACATGAACAATGAAATATCAATCATACAATTATGTTGCCACACGTGTGCACATTGTGAATACTATTTGATATTATATTTTCCAAGGTAGTTTGTGGATGAATGGTAGGATAGCATGTTACATATTTATTTTCCCACGCGTTAATGATTTTTGAATATAGACTCCCCCGTAAGATTGCGATTTCTTTATAAGTCGAACTGTTAGGAGCAAAAATCACAAATGTTCCTAGAGCAACGCAATCAAGTAATTTAAAAGATTAATGGCATTAAGAAAATGATTTAAGCGTTAAGATGCAAGGTCTTGCAAAAATTAGTGCAGCATTTTGTCTAAAGATACACAATCCATAAAAGAATCTATACCAATAATTCTAAATAAATACGCCACACAAACAATCTTCTAATCAAAATAATAGCAAATGAAGACAGATGTAAGAATTTAGATCTTATATAATATAGAATTAACACTTTGTAAAGCACATCATCTCAATTAATTTTGGGCAAATTTCTACAGGAAAATTCGGGTGCAGATGCCAGTTGTAAAGTAGGGGACATTGTCCCAAAATTGCCTGCACAAAAATGGTTCTCAATAGGGATGTATGTTCAAAGGTAAGGCAGCTGGACCCGTTAGTATCTACTGAGCAGGCAGATCCTTAACCATTGCATGCCGCCAGTTCAGGGAGCATTTCTATACTAAGTCATGTATCTTAAGCAGAAGTAATCATTTAAACACAGGAACACATGCAGAACCAAAGTACAGCATACCGATCTATAGTATAGCAGAATCATAGTGGCAAATAGCATAGTCAACCATAGTCAATAGTGAATCTTCATGAGGTGTTGGATGGTGACATACGAACAATCAAACAGAAATAAGACATCATAAGCTGCTGTACAGTCATAAGTAACAAAAAGACCCAAAATAATAGAATGTATTGAAGAAATACCCAATAGATGATCAAATTGAGTTGTAGAATAGGATGACGGACTAACAGATCCTCATGAAGCGCACTCCTAGGTCTCACATACCTGTCGTACATAAGATCCATCATCATACACCTCATTTCCCCTACATCAACTCCATTAGTCGATCCTCAAAAACCGATATCCTCATCAAATCATCTAATGCACGCCAGTCGCAACAAACATCCAATGATTGGAGTGACAAGTTAAGCTCCGCACCTCGGACCAAGAAAATCAGGGAATTACACCATAAAAAAGAGTCACAGTCTAGCCTGAGAAGAAAGATGGCCAAAAATACTAACAGTCCATAACAAAGGAGACTTGGAATTCTTGAAATGTGTGAACGGGAGCAGAGATATCGGTAGAATAAGGCAAATGCCAATGATTCTCAAACTGTAGAACTGGACAATAGGTGGCACTCATACCCCAGTGGCCCACAATCCTGAAAGCCTCCCAAGAACATCTCTCATCATTGTGCATAGGTCCCACACATGTTGCCAACGTCCGCTCGTATCCAACAACCCCCACTCAACTTTAGCGTGCTCCGAATTAAAAACATCAAATGGACGCTACTACTTCCTCTCTATGGTGGTAAGTGGTGACCTGTTCAGTTTTCTCCTTAACAAATATCACCTAGACATAAATCCCCCGAGGCGTCCAAAATGATGCTCTTCCACTTATCCCACGGTTTTGGAAAACATCTATCGCAACTGATTAATCATAGCAACGCCAGGTCTCGCTTCTTCCTAGACTGAGAGGCACCACATGACACAGCAGTCTAAGTCAGGCCACACATGGTCCCTTGATCCTAAAAAAAAACTTCAGGCAAATGTTTAGAATCAGGCAACTCCAGTTGCTTTACTACCCTTTGCCTCTAAATTCCAAGGATCATAGTTGGGGGTATGAGTCAAATCAACTACACACAAAAGGCGTGCCATCTTAACCAAATTAACGAATGTTACTGACAGTGAAGTCCTGCTCGGCTATCCCGGTGGCATAGGCGTCGAGGCAGATGAAGTCGTTCCCGACCGGACTACGATAGCAACAACGTCTCCGCCAGGTATAGCGTCATCGAATGGAATGTCTGCTCTACCCAAGCAAACCCTAGTGTAAGTAGACCTTGCCATCACTGAGCAAGGATTGTCATAAAGAGCTGACAAGCAGCCAGGTAACAAAAAAGAAATCCCTCTATGGACCTGGAAAGGGCACTGAACTCAATACCATCCTATGATAATCGAAACAATGCATCCAGAGGACATTGTCTTTAGAAATTGAGTTTGTAATAGAACATGAAACTCGAATATCAGAAATCATTTCCCAAATGGGATACACACTTTAAATGAAACACTCTTTTTCCCTTGATTCGATTCAGTTCGATAAACGGAACAGAAGGTGGTGGAAACCAGTGGTTATGCTAAGGGGAGACACCCCGGCAACACATTCTCGTCCCTCTCTGGCCATGGGAATAGTCTTGTCTTTCGGGGCGTAGGAAGGGATGTGAAAGAGAACAACAGAGGATGCTAACTCCTCGCAGTAGTGTGGATAAATGAACCAAGGTTTTCGCAGATGAACCTAGAATATCTAGTGCTGTTCGGGCCGTCCTGAGCCCAGTTTGTGGTGCGCCGAACACCTAAGTTACGAATGGGTGCTTTGACGATCCTGTTCAGTACACTGACAAGATATTCGAGTATCAGTTATGAATTTCCCAAGCCAATATGTGAATATATTCGAATGCTCGGAAACAAAAAAAAAAAAAAAAAAAAGGAAACAAGGGAAACCCAAAAAACAAGAAAAACCAAACAGAACATAATCAAAACATACACAAAAACCTAGCAACTACCCAAGCAAAGCGTCCCCCCACCCGCCGACTCGGGCGACCCTCGCACCCCCCCCCCACCACCCGGCCACCCCCCCCACATCCACCCAAACCCCCCCCCCCCACCGACGAAACCCCGATCCGCCAGGCGGCATGCCCAGCACGAGCTCAACCCCCCAACCGGCCCCCACTGTTGGTTGGTGGGTGGTGACCACCTCCCAACGCTCATACCGTACCCTAACCGCATACGTGAGCACACGACCCTCGCCCCCTTACGCATGAGGACGCGCCCATTTGGCGCCACCACGAATCGGGGTATCAGCCCTATCAAGCCCCCCCTTCCACCTAAACCCGACCGCCATAACCACCGAGCGCGCGCAATGTCGCCGACCCAGGGCCGACCAGTGGGCTAAAACCACCGTCCCAGGGCTCCCCGATACCGCCCCGGTGCCTCCATCCACATCTGCTCAGACCCCTCAGCCCATCAGTACAGCTCCCTCGGGGGTGGGGGTCCCCCCGGGCACGCCGAGTAGCGGCCCTGTTCGTCCTTCGGACGGGCCCCTCCGGCGCCCTTGACCCCCATAGTGGAACCCGGAGCTGCGTGAAGGGTCGGTTCCCCATTATCGACCCCCCCCGTGATTCCGAGTCCCCGTCGCCCCCGACGCCCACCCCGTTCTTCGCAGTTCGCCCCGAGATGTTCCCTCACCCCCGGCCAACGCTGACGGAACCTGACCGGCATCGCCCGGCCCACGTGGCCCCCCGAGTCAGGGACCCTTCCCCCCCCGTATGCTAGCACCCGTCACGTCCCGGACTGTTAGACTTTCCTGTTGGTAGCCCCCTCGGCGTCCCCGGCCCCCCCCCCCCGGTCCCTGCGGTGGTCGACCCACCGCCACTGAATTCTCTTTTGTCAACTCAGTCATTTCGCTTCGCTCGACCAGGTCTCTAGTTCGATAATCCAAAAATATATTCGAGGACCCAAAGAAGGTTCGGGAGCCCAAGAAAATTTTAGCATGAAGATTCACCCGCCCGAAGTGTGGTCAACGGCTTGGTCAACCTTCTAGTTCGGTCGACCGAAGTACAAATGTACTGATGGGTTCGGTCGCCCGACCATGGTCAATTTTTCCTTACTTGATACCCTAAACCCTAAACCGTAAATCCAAAACCCTAAACCTTAAACTCTAAACCCTAAACCCTAAACCCTGGAACCTAAACCCTAAACCCTAAACCCTAAAACTCTAAACCCCAAATCCTAAACCCTAAACACTTAAACCCCAAATCCTAAACCCTAAACCCTAAACCCTAAACCCTAAACTCTAAACACTAATCCCTAAACCATAAACACTAAAACATAAACCCTAAACCGTAAACCCTAAACCCAAAAACCTATACCCTAGAACCTAAACACATAAACCCTAAACCCTAAACCCTAAACCCTAAACCCAAAACCCTAAACACAAAACCCTAAACCCCAAACCCTGAACCCTAAACCCTAAGCCCTAATCTTGATCCCTAAACCCTAAACCATAAACCCTAAAACCAAAACACCTAAAAACCAAACCCTAAACCCTAAACCAAAAACCCTAATCACTAAACCCTAAACCCCAACCCTAAACCACAAACCCTAAACCCTAAACCCTAAACCCTAAACACTAAACCCTAAACCCTAACTCTAAACCCTTAACCCTAAACCCTAAAAACTAAACCCTAAACCCAAAAACCTAGACCCAAAAAATCGAAAAGCCTAAACCCTAAACCCTAAGACCTAATCCCTAAAACCTAAACACCTAAACCCTAAACCCTAAACCCTAAACCCTAAACCCAAAACGATAAACACCAAACCCTAAACCCAAAAACCCTCAACCCTAAACCCAAAACATAAACCCTAAACCCTAAACCCTAAACCCTAAAACCAAAACCCTAAAACCTAAACACCTAAACCCTAAACCCTAAACCCTAAACATAAACCCTAAAACATAGGCCCTAAACCCTAAACCCTAAACCCGAAACCTAGACCCCAAAAACCCTAAAACGTAAACCCTAACAGCAGACCCTAACCCAAATGCCTAAACCAGAAACCCGATACCCTAAACCCTATAATGCTAAACCCTAAACCCTAAACCCTAAATCCTAAACCCTAAACCCTAAACCCAAAACCCTAAAACCCTAAACCCAAAACACTAAACCCTAAACCCTAACTCTAAACCCTTAACCCTAAACCCTAAAAACTAAACCCTAAACCCTAAAACCTAGACCCAAAAAACCGTAAAGCCTAAACCTTAACTCGAAACCCTAAACCCTAAACCCTAAACCAAAAACCATAAACCCTAAATGCTAAAAATTAAACCCTAAACCCAAAACCTTAAACCCTAAAACCTTAAACCCTAAGCCCTAAACCATAAACCCTAAACACTAAACCTGAAAACCTAAATACCTAAACCCCAAACATGAAACCCAAAACCCAAAACCCTAAACACTAAAACCTGAAACCTAACCCTAAACCCTAACCCCAAACCCTAACCGCAAACCCTAAACCTAAAACACTAAATCCTAAACCATAAACCCTAAAAACTAAAACCCTAAACCCTAAAACCTAAACCCTAAATCCAAAACCCTAAACCCTAAACCCTGGAACTTAAACCCTAAAACCTAAACACCTAAACCCCAAATCCTAAACCCTAAATCCTAAACACTAAACCCTAAATCCTGACCTAAACCCGAAACTATAAACCCTAAATCATAATCACTGAACCCTAAACCCTAAACACTAGCCCCTAAAATCCCTAAACGCTAAACCCTAACCCCAAAAATTTAACCCCAAATTCTAAACCCTAAACCCTACAACACTAAACCCTAAACCCCAAATCCTAAACCCTAAAACCCAAACCGCAAATCCTAAACCGTAAACCGTAAATCCTAATCCATAAACCCTTGACCCTAAAAACCCTAAACCCCAAACCCTAACCCCAAACCCTAAACCCTAAACTCCAAACCCTAAACCCTAAACCCTAAACCCTAAACCGTAAACCCTAAGCACCGAACCCTAAACCCTAAACCCTAAACCCTAAACCCTAAGCACCGAACCCTAAACCCTAAACTCCAAACCCAAAACCCTAAATACAAAACACTAAGCTTTAAACCCTAAACCCTAAACCTAAAATCCATTCTTAAACCCTAAACCCTAAACCCTAAACACTAAACCCTAAAACCTAACCCTAAACACTAAACCCTAAACCCTAAACCCTAAACACGAAACCCTAAACCCTAAACCCCAACCAAAAACTCTAAACCCTAAACCTTAACCCAAAACCCTAAACCCTAAATCCTAATCCCTAATGCCTAGACCGTAGACCCTAACAATGCTAAACCCTAAACCTTAACCCCAAACCCAAAACCTTAAAACCCTAAACCCCAAATCGTAAAACCTAAACCCTAAACACTAAACCCTAAGAACGAAACACCTACACCCTAAACCCTAAACCATAAACTCTAAACCCTAAAACATAAACCCTAAACACCAACCCCCTAAACACTAAACCCTAAACCCTAAACACTAAACCCAAGACCCTAAAAACACTAAACCCTAAACCCTAAGTCCTAAACCCTAAAACCAAAACCCTAAAACCAAAACACCTAAACCCCAAACCCTGAACACTAAAACCAAAACCCTACACCCTAAACCCTAAACATTATACACAAAATTCTGACCCTAAACCCTAAACCCTAAACACTAAACCCTAAATCCTAGACCCTAAAAACCCTAAACCCTAAACCCCAACCCGAAACCCTAACACCAAATCCTAAACCCTAAACCCTAAACCCGAAACCCTATTCCCTAACACTAAACCCTAAACCCTAAATCGTAAACCCCAAAACCAAAAAATGAAAACCCTAAAACCTAAACTCCTAAACCCTAAACCCTAAACCCTAATCCCCAAACTCTAAACACTAAACCCTAAACCCTAACCACAAACCCAAAACCATAAACCAAAAACCATAAAACCTAAACCCTAAAACTTAAACACCTAAACCCTAAAACCTAAACCCTAAACCCTAAACCCCAAACCCTAAACTCTAAACCTTAAACACTAAACCCTAAACCCAAACTCCGAACCCTAAAAACTAAACCCTAAACACTAACACCTAAACCCTAGACCCTAAAAACCCTAAAACCTAAACCCTAAATCCTAAAACCAAAACACCTAAACTCAAAACCTTAAACCCAAAACCCAAAACCCAAAACCCAAAACCCAAAACCCTAAATCGTAAACCCTAAACCCTATACCCTAAATCCCTAAATCATAAACCTTAAACCCTAAATCCAAAATGCTAAGCCCTAAACCCTAAACCCTAAACCCTAAACCCCAAAACCTAAACCCTAAATCCTAAACACCTAAACCCCAAACCCTAAACCCTAAAGCCTTAACCCTAAACACTAAACCCTAGACACTAAACCAAAAATCATGACCCTAAACCCTAAACACTAAACCCTAAAGCCTAAACCATAAACCCTAAACCCTAAACCGTTGACCCTAAAAACCCTAAACCCTAAACCCCAACCCCAAACCCTAACCCCAAATCCTAAACCCTTAAACCGAAACCCTAAACCCTAAACCATACACCCTAAACCCTCAACCCTAAACCCTAAACCCTAAATCCAAGACACTAAACCCTATACTCTAAACCTAAACCATAAACCCTAAACCCAAAAGCCTAAAACCTAAAACCTAAACACCTAAACCCAAAACCCTAAACCCTAAACCCAAAACCCTAAACCCTAAACCATAAACCCTAAACTCTAAACACTAAACCCTAAACCCTAAACCCTAACCCCAAACCCTAAACCCCAAATCCTAAACCCTAATCCATAAACTATAGACCCTAAAAACCCTAAACCCTAAACCCTAAAACCTAAACCCAAAACCCTAAAGCCTAAACCCAAAAACCTAAACCCTAAAACCTAAACCCTAAACCCTAACCCCAAACCATAAACCCTAAACACTAGACCTTAAACCCTAACTCTAAACCCTAAACCCTAAACCCTAAACACTAAACCCTAAACCCTAAAACCTAGACCCAAAAAACCCTAAAACCTAAACCCTAAACCGTAAAACCTAAACCCTAAAACCTTAACACCTAAACCCTAAACCCAAAACAAAAAACCCTAAAGCCTAAACCCTAAATGCTAAAAATTAAACCCTAAAACCTTAACACCTAAACCCTAAACCCAAAACAAAAAAGCCTAAAGCCTAAACCCTAAATGCTAAAAATTAAACCCTAAACCCTAAACCCTAAACCCTAAATCCTAAACCCTAAACCCTAAACCCTAAAACCTAAAACGCTAAACCCTAAACCCTAAACCCTAAAACCTAAACACCTAAACCCTAAACCCGAAATCCTAAACCCTAAACCCCAAACACTAAACCCTAAACCCTAACCCTAAACCCCAAACCCTAAACCCTAAGCCATAGGCCCTAAACCCAAAACCCGAAACCTAGACCCCAAAAACCCTAAACCCTAAACGCTAACCCCAAACCCTAACCCCAAACCTTAAACCTAAAACCCTAAACCCAAAATCCTAAACCCTAAACCCTAAAACCTAAAACCCTAACCCTAAAACCTAAACCCTAAATCCAAAACCCTAAACCCTAAACCCTAAACCCTGGAACCTAAACCCTAAAACCTAAACACCTAAACCCCAAATCCTAAACCCTAAATCCTAAACACTAAACCCTAAATCCTGACCTAAACCCTAAACCATAAACCCTAAACCGTAATCACTAAACCCTAAACCCTAAACCCTAGCCCCTAAAAACCCTAAACCCTAAACCCTAACCCCAAAACCTTAACCCCAAATTCTAAACCCTAAACCTGAAACCTTAAACCCTACAACACTAAACCCTAAACCCTAAACCCTAAACCATAACCCCTAAATCCTAAACCCTAAAACACAAAACCCTAAATCCTAAACCCTAAAACCCTGTACCCGAAACCATAAACCCTAAATCCAAAACCCTAAACCCAAAATCGTAAACCCTAAACCGTAAACCCTAAACCCAAAAACCTAAACCATAAAACCTAAACACCTAAGCCCTAAACCCTAAACCCTAAACCCAAAACCCAAAACCCTAAACTTTAAACACTAAACCCTAAACCCTAAACCAAAACCACAAACCCTAAACCGTAAACCCTAAATCCTAATCCATAATGTTGATTAAGGTGTAATCCCAAGAGGGGGGGTGAATTGGGTATTTTAAAAAAAATTCTTTGAAACCTATTTACCAATCAATCCCTATATCTAAGTTTAACTAGTCACTTATCAAGTTGGTGTGAAATTATTCAACATACACAAGTAAGCTGGAAATTGAAATACGATGTAGAAAATAAAAAGATAAGGGAAGAGAGAATGCAACCATGATTTTACGAGGTTAAGCCTACTTGGCCTACCTCCTCGCCTTGAGCAACCCTTCAAGGAACCCTGCTCCTTAAAGTGGGACGGAGCTTCCCTTACAAACCGCTGCTTACAAGAGGCACAGCTTCCTCCTACTCCGCTACTTACAAGAGATACAGCTCTCTCCTCTCACACCGGTTCACACACCGAACCGTGTATACAATAGAATCTGGAAAATACACTAAAAAATAATGCTTCTAACAAAAGTTGGTGAGTACAATTCAAATTCCTAAAACATTGACATATGATATAACTTGAAGCTTGTAAATGAATGAAAACGATAAAATCGTTTTATATATGATATGCCTCAACACACAAATCCCTTTTTAACCAAAACTTTCAAGTAAAGATAAATTTAAAACATTTTGGAATAATCTAGGGTTCTTGGTTCACTTTGCAAAAATGCACACTTATATAATTGAAGTGAACTTGTTAGCAAAAACTTTGTCTTGAATAAACACTCAATCAAAATCACAAAGTTTTATTTCAAGTACTCAACCACAAAACTGATTATATTAATTTGCAGAAAAATATGCGTCAATTAAAAATATATTTATAAGTATCAAGGGTATTCAATCAAATTCTAATGTATCTAAAGATAGATCCTTTTAGAAACCACACACTTGAATCAAACCTTTCAATGAGTCACACACCATAAAACAAATAACGATCTAGTTCAAAAAGACTTGATATATATAAAGATACTTTCAAGATCACTCTTTTAATCAAAAACTAGGTTTTTCAATAAGAAGCCCTTTGAGACAATATATGTATATTTATATACTCTTGAACCAAAATTTAATCTACCAAGTTAGATAAACTTTCTCAAGTAATGATCTCTTAGAAAATTAATTTTTGTACAAAAAGCACACTCAAGATCAATACTTTTCAATACTAGTCAAGAAACAAACAATGAGATGATATGCAAAAATCACAAGACTAATAACTTGAAAGATCAAACCTCAATACTAGATTGAAGTACAGTAGAGTAAACAAGTTCCTTTTGAAAATCTGAATTGATTTGCCCAAGCTTGAAGATATGAGATTGATGTATAGGCAAACGAATAGCACTAAGAGTAGATAATCAACAAACTTGCAACAAGGTGTGTGTTCTTCTCTTTCTTGTGTGTCTCTCCTCTTCTAGGGTTTAGATATTCATAATATATAGTATATTACCCTTAGAATTGATCTCAGTCGTTGGATTAATAAGATACCTCGCGTGTCTTTTTAATAAAGAACTGATTTTTAGGCTTTCCCGCGAGTTCAGGCAACCGAACTCGACTTTAGGCGCCTGAGGTTCCAAGGTCAGGCGACCGAGGTACCTCTGCCAGATTCTGTCTTTCCCATTTAATTCTTCAGGCTACCAAACTTAATCTTCAGGCTACCGAAGAAATTCTTCAGGCGCCTGAGGTTAACTTCAGGCTACCGAAGTCCCTTTTTCACACATATTCATTTCCAATTTAAAATTCTACTTTGATTCTTTGATTGGGCCTTTTACAAAACAAGTTTTCACAATTTTAAACACATGAATCCTAAAATCATTCTATGTTATATTGAGCCTCAAGATAAATCATACGAAAATGTATATACATGAGTTCTAAATACCCATTCCCAAGACATTCTTGAACTTTGCCGCTTGCATCTTGATTCTCATACTCTTTGAGTTCCATGGTACTTTCTAATATGTATAAGCTTTACTTTATGGCATCCATGACTCGTTATCTTTCCATGCATACTCAGTGTAAGTCCTGGTCACAAACTCAATGCACAGATCAAATATCAAGTGATTTGTCATTATCAAAAATCGGATTCGACTCATAGAGTCAACACATAAACCCTTGACCCTAAAAACCCTAAAACCTAAACCCTAAACCATAACCCCAAACCAAAACCCCAAACCCCAAACCCAAAACCCTAAACTCCAAACCCAAAACCCTAAACCCTAAACACTAAACCCTAAACCCTAAGCACCGAACCGTAAACCCTAAACTTTAAACCCTAAACCCCAAACCCTAAACCCTAAATACAAAACACTAAGCTCTAAACCCTAAACCCTAAACCATAAACCTAAAATCCAATCTTAAACCCTAAACCCCAAACCCTAAACACGAAAACCTAAAACCTAACAGTAAACCCTAAACCCTAAACACGAAACCCAAAACCCTAAACCCCAACCACAAACCCTAAACCCTAAACCCTAACCAAAAACCCTAAACCCTAAATCCTAATCCCTAATCCCTAAACCCTAGACCCTAAAAATGCTAAAACCTAAACCCTAAACCTAAACCACAAACCCAAAACCCTAAAACCCTAAACCCTAAACCATCAACCCTAAACCCTAAACCCTAAACCGTAAGACGGAAACACCTACACCCTAAACCCTAAACCCTAAACTCTAAACCCTAAAACCTAAACCCTAAACACTAAACCCTAAACTTTAACCCCCTAAGCAAACCCTAAACACTAAACCCTAAACCCAAGATCCTAAAAACCCTAAACCCTAAACCCTAAATCCTAAACCCTAAAACCTAAACACCTAAACCCTAGACCCTAAACACTAAACCAAAATCCCTACACCCTAAACCCTAAACACTAAACACAAAATCCTGACCTTAAACCCTAAACCCTAAACCCCAACCCGAAACACTAACACCAAATCTTAAACCCTAAACCAAAAACCCTAATCCCTAACCCAAAACCCTAATACCTAAACCTTAAACTGTAAACCCTAAAACCTAAACTCCTAAACCCTAAACCCTAAACCCAAAACTCAAAACACTAAACCCAAAACCCTAAACCCTAACCCCAAACCCAAAACCCTAAACCCTAAACCCTATACCCTATACCCTTAATCGTAAAACCTAAAATCGAAAACTTAAACACCTAAACCCTAAAACCTAAACCCTAAGCCCCAAACCCGAAAGCCTAAGCACTAAAACCAAAACACAAACTCGAAACCCTAAACACTAAACCGTAAACCGTAAACCCTAGACCCTAAAAATCCTAAAACCTATACCAAAAATCCTAAAACCTAAACACCCAAACTCAAAACCTTAGACCCAAAACCCTAAACCCTAAATCCCAACCCCTAAACCCTAAACCATAAAACTCTAAACCGTAAACCTTAAACCCTAAATCCAAAACCCTAAACACAAAACCCAAAACCCCAAAACCTAAACCGTAAATCCAAAACACCAAACCCCCAAACCCTAAAGCCTCGACCCTAAACCCTAAACCCCAAACACTAAACCAAAAATCTAGACCCTAAACCCTAAACACTAAACCCTAAAGCCTAAACCATAAACCCTAAACCGTAACCCTTGACCCAAAAAACCCTAAACCCCAACCCCAAACCCTAACCCCAAATCCTAAACCCTTAAACCGAAACCCTAAACCTTATACCCTATAATCGTAAACCCTAAACCCTATACCTTAAAACCTAAACCGTAAACCCTAAACCCCAAGCACCAAACCCTAAACCCTAAACTTTAAATCCTAAACCCCAAACCCTAAATACAAAACACTAAGCTTTAAACCCTAAACCTAAAATCCAATCTTAAACCCTAAACCCTAAATAGTAAACCCTAAAACATAACCCTAAACCCTAAACCCTAAGCCCTAAACCTTAAACACGAAACCCTAAACCCCAAACCCCAACCACAAACCCTAAACCCTAAACCCTAAACCCTAAACCCAAAACCCTACACCCTAAATCCTACTCCCTAATCCCTAGACCCTAGAGCCTAAAAATGCTAAACCCTAAACCCTAAACCTTAACCCCAAACAACAACCCTAAACCCCAAACCGAAAACCCTAATCCCTAAACCCTAAACACTAAGACCGAAACACCTACACCCTAAACCCTAAACCCTAAACTCTAAACCCTAAAACCTAAACCCTAAACACTAAACCCTAAACTCTAACCCCCTAAACACTAAACACTAAACCCTAAACCCTAAACCCTAGACCCTAAAAACCTTAAACCCTAAACCCTAAACCCTAAACCCTAAAACCTAGACCCTAAAACCTAAACACTTAAACCCAAAACCCTAAACACCAAACCCAAAACCCTATACCCTAAACCCTAAACATTATACACAAAATTCTGACCCTAAACCCTAAACCCTAAACACGAGACCCTAAATCCTGGACCATAAAAACCCTAAACCATAAATCTGAAACCCTAATCCCTAACCCTAAACCCTAAACCCTAAACCCTAAATCGTAAACCAAAACCCTAAAACCTAAACTCCTAAACCCTAAACCCTAAACCCTAAACCCCAAACCCAAACACAAAACCCTAAACACTAAACGCTCACCCCAAACCCAAAACCCAAAGCCCTAAACCCTAAACCGTAAAACCTAAACCCTAAAACCTAAACCCTAAACCCAAAACCCTAAACCCAAAACCTTAAACCCTAAACCTTAAACACTAAACCCTAAACCCAAACACCAAACCCTAAACACTAAACCCTAAACACTAACCCCTAAACCCTAAACCCTAAACCCTAGACCCTAAAAACCCGAAAACCTAAACCCTAAATCCTAAAACCTAAACCCTAAAACCTAAACACCTAAACTCTAAACCTTAAACCCAAAACCCTAAACCCTAAATCGTAAACCCTAAACCCTATACCCTAAATCCCTAAACCGTAAACCTTATACCCTAAATCCAAAACCCTACACCCGAAACCCTAAACTCTAAACCCCAAAACCTAAACCGTAAATCCTAAACACCTAAACCCCAAACACTAAACCCTAAAGCCTTAACCCTAAACACTAAACAAAAAATCATGACCCTAAACTCTAAACACTAAACCCTAAACCCCAATCCATAAACCCTAAACACTAAACCCTTGACCCTAAAAACCCTAAACCCTAAACCCCAACCCCAAACCCTAACCACAAATTCTAAACCCTTAACCCGAAACCCTAAACCCTAAACCCTAAACCCTAAACCCTAAACCCTAAACCCTAAACCCTAAACCCTAAAATCCAAAACCCTAACACCTAAACTATAAAACCCTAAACCTTAAACGCTAAACCCTAAACCCTAAATCCAAAACACTAAACCCTATACTCTAAACATAAACCCTAAAACCTAAACACCTAAACCCTAAACCCTAAACCCTAAACTCCAAACACTAAACCCTAAACCCTAAACCCAAACCCCAAACCCTAAACCCTAAACCCTAAACCTTAATCCCTAAACCCTAGACCATAAAAACCCTAAACCCTAAACCCTAAAACATAAACCCTAAAACCTAAACACCTAAACCCTAAACCCTAAACCCTAAACGCTAAACCCTAAACCCTAAACCCTAAACCCTAAACCCTAAACCCTAAAAAATAAACCCTAAACCCTAAACCATAAACCCTAAACACTAAACCCTAAACCCTAACCCTAAACCATAAACCCAAAACACTAGACACAAAACCCTAACTCTAAACCCTAAACCTTAAACCCTAAACACTAAACCATAAACCCTAAAACCTAGACCCAAAAAACCCAAAAACCTAAACCCTAAAACCTAAACACCTAAACCCAAAACACTAAACCCCAAACACTAAACTCTAAACCCTAACCCTAAACCCCAAACCCTAAACCCTAAGCCATAGGCCCTAAACCCTAAACCCTAAACCAAAAACCATAAACCCTAAAGCCTAAACCCTCAATGCTAAAAATTAAACACGAAACCCTAAACCCAAAACCCTAAACCCCACACACTAAACACTAAACCCAAAACCCTAAGCCATAGGCCCTAAACCCTAAACCCTAAACCTAGACCACAAAAACCCTAAACCCTAAACCCTAAACCCTAACCCCAAACCCTAACCCCAAACACTAAACCTAAAACCCTAAACCCTGAATCCTAAACCCTAAACCCAAAAACATAAAACCCTAAACACTAAAACCTAAACCCTAAATCCAAAACCCTAAACCATAAACCCTAAACCCTAAACCTTGGAACCTAAACCCTAAAACCTAAACATCTAATCCCCAAATCCTAAACATTAAATCCGAAACACTAAACCATAAACCCTAGACCGTAATCACTGAACCATAAACCCTAAACCCTAAACCCTAACCCCAAAACCTTAACCCCAAATTTTAAACCCGAAACCCTAAACCCTACAACACTAAACCCAAAACCCTAAACACTAAACCCTAAATCCTAACACCCTAAAACCCAAAACCCAAAACCCTAAAACCCTATACCCAAAACCATAAACCCTAAATCCAAAAGCCTAAACCCAAAACCCTAAACCCTAAACCGTAAACCAAAAACCCAAAAACCTAAACCATAAAACCTAAACACCTAAGCCCTAAACCCTAAACCCAAAACCCAAAACCCAAAACCCTAAACATTAAACACTAAACCTTAAACCCTAAACCCAAACCGCAAACCCTAAACCGTAAACCCTAAATCCTAATCCATAAACCCTTGACCCTAAAAACCCTAATCCCTAAACCCTAAACCCTAACCCCCAAACCCTAACCCCAAACCCTAAACCCTAAACTCCAAACCAAAAACCCTAAACCCTACACTCTATAACCCAAAACCCAAAACCCTAAAACCCTAAGCACCGAACTCTTTCCCTAAACCCCAAAGCCTAAACCCTAAACCCTAAACCCTAAATACAAAACACTAAGCTTTAAACCCTAAACCCTAAACCTAAAATCCAATCTTAAACCCTAAACCCTAAAACCTAAACCCTAAACACAAAACCCAAAAACCTAACCCTAAACCCTAAACCCTAAACCTGAAACCCTAAACCCTAAACCCCAACCACAAACTCTGAACCCAAAACCCTATCAAAAACCCAAAACACTAAATCCTAATCCCAAATCCCTAAACCCCAGACTCTAAAAAAGCTAAACCCTAAACCTTAACCCAAAACCCAAAACCCTAAATCGTAAACCCTAAACCCTAAGACCAAAACACCTACACCCTAAACCCAAAACCCTAACCTCTAAACCAAAAAATGAAAACCCTAAACACTAACCCCTAAACCCTAACCCTCTAAGCACTAAACCCTAAACCCTAAACCCTAGACCCTAAAAATCATAAACCCTAAACCCTAAAACCTAAACACCTAAACCCCAAACCCTAAACACTAAACCCAAAACCCTACACACAAAACCCTAAACACTAAACACAAAATCCTGACCCGAAACCCTAAACCCTAAACCCTAAACCCCAACCCAAAACACTAACACCAAGTCCTAAACGCTAAACCCAAAACCCAAAACCATAAACCCAAAAACCCAAAAACCAAAACCAAAAAACTTAAACTCCTAAACCCTAAATCCAAAACCCTAAACCCTAACCCCAAATCCAAAATCCTAAACCCTATACCCTAAACCGTAAAACCTAAAATCCAAAACTTAAACACCTAAACCCTAAACCCTAAACCCTAAACCCTAAACCCTAAACCCTAAGCACTAAAGCTAAAACCCAAACTCGAAACCCTAAACACTAAACCCTAAACCCTAAACCCTAAACCCAAGACCCTAAAAACCCTAAACCCAAAATCCTAAAACCTAAACCCTAAAACCTAAACACCTAAACTCTAAACCTTAAACCCAAAACCCTAAACCCTAAATCCCAAACCATAAACCCTAAACCCTAAAACCCTAAACCGTAAACCTTAAACCCTAAATCCACAACCCTAAACCCTAAACACTAAATCCCAAAACCTAAACACTAAGTCTTAAACACCTAAACCCCAAACCCTAAACACTAAAGCCTTAAACATAAACCCTAAACACTAAACCAAAAATCTAAACCCAAAACCCTAAACACAAAACCATAAAGCCTAAACCATAAACCCTAAACCCTTGACCCTAAAAACCCTAAACCCTAAACCCCAACCCCAAACCCTAACCCCAAATCCTAAACCCTTAAACTGAAACCCTAAACCCTATGCCCTATAACCGTAAACCCTAAACCCTAAAATCCAAAGCCCTAACCCCTAAACCATAAAACCCTAAACCTTAAACCCTAAACCCTAAACCCAAAATCCAAAACACTAAACCCTATACTCTAAACCTCTATCAAAAACACTAAACCGTAAAACCTAAACACCTAAACCCTAAACCCTAAACCCTAAACCCTAAACCCTAACCACAAACCCTAAACCCTAAACCCTAAACCCCAATCCCAAAACCCTAGACACAAAAAACCCTAAACCCTAAACCCTAAACCCTAAAACCTAAACCCCTAAACCCTAAACCCTAAACCATAAACCCTGGAACCTAAACCCTAAAACCTAAACACCTAAACCCCAAATCCAAAACCCTAAATCCTAAAAACTAAACCCTAAATCCTGATCTAAACCTTAAATCATAAACCCTAAACCGTAATCACTGAACCCTAAACCCTAACCCCAAATTTTAAACCCGAAACCCTAAACCCTACAACACTAAACCCTAAACCCTAAACCCTAAACCCTAAACCCTAAAACCCTATACCCGAAACCATAAACCCAAAATCCAAAACCCTAAACCCAAAACCCTAAACCCTAAACTGTAAACCCAAAACCCAAAAACCTAAACCACAAAACCTAAACACCTAAGCCCTAAACCCTAAACATAAAATCCAAAACCCAAACCCAAAACTTTAAACACTAAACCCTAAACCCTAAACCGAAATTGCAAACCCTAAACCGTAAACCCTAAATCCTAATCCATAAACCATTGACCATAAAAACCCTAAACCATAAACCCTAAACCCCAACCCCAAACCCCAACCCCAAACCCTAAACTGTAAGCTCAAAACCCAAAACCCAAAATCCTAAACTTTATAACCCTAAACCCTAAACCCTAAACCCTAAACTTTACACCCTAAACCCCAAACCCTAAACCCTAAATACAAAACACTATGCTTTAAACCCTAACCCTAAACCTAAAATCAAATCATAAACCCTAAACCCTAAACCCTAAACACTAAACCCTAAAACCTAACCCTAAACCCTAAACCCTAAACCTGAAACTCTAAACCCTAAACCCCAACCACAAACCCTAAACTGAAAAACCCTAACCAAAAACCCTAAATCCTAAATCCTAATCCCTAATCCCTAAACTCTAGACCCTAAAATTTCTGAACCCTAAACCCTAAACCTTAACCCCAAACCCAAAACCCTAAAACCCTAAACACTAAACCGTAAACCCTAAACCCTAAACCCTAAACCCTAAGACCGAAACACCTACACCCTAAACCCTAAACCCTAAACACTAACCTCTAAACCCAAAAACCTAAACCCAAAACACTAAACCCTAAACTCTAATCCCCTAAGCATTAAACCCTAAACCCTAAACCCTAATCCCTAGACCCTAAAAACCTTAAACCCTAAATCCTAAACCCTAAAACCTAAACTCAAAACTTAAACACCTAAACCCCAAACCCTAAACACTAAACCCAAAACCCTACACCCTAAACCCTAAACACTAAACACAAAATCCTGACCCTAAACCCTAAAACCTAAACCCCAACCTGAAACCCTAACACCAAGTCCTAAACCCTAAACCTGAAACCCTAGTCCCCGACCGTAAACCCTAAACCCTAAACCGTAAACCCAAAAACACAAAAACAAAAACCACAAAACCTAAACTCCTAAACCCTAAACCCTAAACCCTAAACCCTAAACTCTAAACACTAAACCTTAAACCTTAAACCCTAACCCCAAACCCTAAACCCTAAACCCTAAACCCAAAAACCTAAACCCTAAACTGTAAAACCTAAAATCAGAAACTTAAACACCTAAACCCTAAAACCTAAACCCTAAACCCTAAACCCTAAACCCTAAGCACTAAAGCTAAAACCCAAACTCGAAACCCTAAACACTTAACCCTAAACCCTAAACCCTAAATCCTAAACCCTAGACCCTAAATCCTAAAACCTAAACCCTAAAACCTAAACACCTAAACTCTAAACCTTAAACCCAAAACCCTAAACCCTAAACCCCAAACCCTAAACCCTAAACCCTAAATCACTAAACCGTAAACCTTAAACTCTAAATCCAAAATCCAAAATCCCAAACCCTAGACCCTTAACCCTAAACCCTAAAACATAAACCCTAAATCCTAAACACCTAAACCCCAAACGTTAAACCCTAAAGCCTTAACCCTAAACCCTAAACCCTAAACACTAAAGCAAAAACCTAGACCCTAAACCCTAAGCACTAAACCCTAAGCCTAAACCATAAACCCTAAACCCTAAACTCTAACCCCAAACCCTAATCCCAAATCCTAAACCCTTCAACCGAAACCCAAAACCCTATGCCCTATCACCGTAAACCCTAAACCCTACACCCTAAACCCTCAACCCCCAACCCTAAACCCTAAACCAAAAAATCCAAAGCCCTAACCCCTAAACCTTAAAACCCTAAACCATAAACCCTAAACCCTAAACCGAAAATCCAAAACACTAAACCCAAAACTCTAAACCTCAATCTTAAACTAGGATTTCTATTCTTGTTTTCTTTTATTTAGTGCATGTTAATTTCAAGGTTTAAATTGCGTGTTATTTAATTTGTCAAAAGTGAAATTGAACAATCTTGAAATCCCGAATCTGAACTGAGTTCAGTACATTTTTAATTTCGATTGGAAGAACGTAAAATCTGAGATTAAAACGCATTCCCTGAGGAGACGATCTAGCCCTTGGGCTTAATATTACACGACGTAACTCCTATGCTTGGGATAGCTTTCGAGCTGCTCATTTTTTGAGTGAGTCAAGTTTTTGGCGCCGTTGCCGGTGAATGTCGGTCTTAGTCTCAAATTTGTGTTTTTCCCGTCATTTTTGTCAGTTTTATGAAAAATAAAAAAAATAGAAAACAAAAACAGAAAAAAAAAAAAAAAAAATTTTGAGTTTTGAAAAATGGCTGCACCTGGACCGCGCACGATAATGGATTTTTTGCAGCTTGAATATGCCACTGCATCCTCTTCCACTGTTTTGCCTTATGACGAGCTTAATTTCATGATGCAGCGCGGGAGGACGTCATTGTTACCCGAGTTTTACGGGACGGAATCTGAGTGCACTTATCAGCACCTAGCAGAGTTTGAGTTAACCTGCAACATGTTTTTCTCTCATGCTAGAGCTGACGAATCTACTAGACTAAATTTATTTCTTGCTACTTTACAGGATAGGGCACTGATTTGGTTTCATTCTATGAGACCTTATTCTATCACTAATTGGACTGATATGGAGCGTGAATTCCTACATGCATTTTGTCCCTCACAGAAAACTCAATTTTTGCAGGAACAGATTCTTAATTTTGTGCAGCAGGATGACGAGACATTTAGGGCTTGTTGGGAGCGATTCAAGGATCTACTAAGTACTTGCCCACATCACGGGTTTGACTCATGGAGGTTAGCTGATTATTTTTATACTGCTCTTACCCCTGATTGCAAGTGTTTTGTCCAGACTATGTCTAATGGAGAGCCCATCAGCGAGGATCCAGATCAAGTAGTATCATTCTTTGATTACTTAGCTGACAATGTCCCACAGTGCAACACACGATACACTCAGGCACCCATGACTGCACACCCTATCAGCACAATTAGTGGTGGTGATGCATATGAACCACCAAACTGCTCGGATATTCCTCCGCCTCAATATCAGCCACAACAGATCCCTCCGAGCTGTACGTCGTCAGACCTTTTTGAGGATAGCATAACACAGATGGCGAACATGCTCCAACAATTCATGCAAACTCAAGTCGATCATAATAATGAATTGCGGGACACCATTAATGCGATAGGCACGCAGTTGGATATCTTAGAAAACGAAGAATTGCTCGCAGAACCTCAGCCGAGTCCTCAAGAGTACCAGCAACCACAACAACAAATGCACGATGATCTTTTTGAGGCAGCAGAGGTCGCCATCACTTTAAGAAGCGAAAAAGAATCTCCCCAACCTGAGATGCTCATCGTCAAACAACCAATTGTCCCAGCACTAGAAGTCATGGCTGAACCAGAAGAGGTCAAAGAAAAATCAGAGAAAACGGGGCTAGAAGCGGAGCAGTTAGTTAATGAGGAGACTGATACTCATACGGAGTACCAACCTGTGGTACCTAATACTCCGAACTCAGAAATCATGAAACCATCACTCCCACCTAAATTAGATGTTAAGGAGCCTAATGTGGAGGCAGACTCTTGTAGTGGTATGATGATATGTACACCCGATAAAGAGGGTGACCAGTCTGGTGAGCATATAATTTTCAAAGAATTAGGTAAAACCTTTAATGTTAATGCTTCTGAAGAACTGCAGGTAATTATTCCGATAACTTCCTATCACACATTAGTTCGTAAAGAAGCAAATTTCCTAGAAATGATGCTGAATAAAGACCCTTTCTTGTCAACACAAGAGGGTCGACCTGCACACATTTTGTTTGGTATTTTGACACGCATTAATTTATCTGGGGTTGATTTTCGTGCAGGTTTGAAGATTGATCGATTTTGGCGGCTCAAATTTGGAGAACTGCCATTGCAATTTATATACCTGCGGCCACCAGACGAAATTCCTCCAGAGCCTCCACCAAGACAATTGTAATGTTTTTCTTTTCATTCTTGTCCTTTTATTTTATCTTATTTTATTTTTAGTTAGTTTTCAGGTCTATTTTCTCGTAGTTCGATCTTTGTTTTCCATTATTTCGCCACTCAGGTACGCCTTACTTTTCCCGTGCACAGTATTTTCTATTTCCCCTATGCTTTCACATTGAGGACAATATTCCACTTTAGTTGGGGGGGATGAGCATTCGCATGTGACACTGTGCACGTACACGTACTGGGTTTTAAAAAAAACAAAAAAATAAAAAAATAAAAAAATCAAAATCAAAAAGAGAGAGAAATAAAGGAGGAGCACTGATGAATTACATTGCATTATGTCATGCTTAACACTGACTTAAGAATGACACACTTAAGTCAATCATGCGTAGTTTCTCTCTATATGATCTTATGACTCCATGAAGAATCGATTGGTAGTACATTATTTGACTATATAATTTCCTGTATCTACATGCATCTCACGAGGCTGAATAAACACATTCATGTGATTCATTGCACTTAGGGTTTCCTGTGAACATTGAGAGAACACCCGTGGCGACTATGACACCTTGTGAGATATCCTTGAGCTATTTATCGTCCTTTTGAGCGTTAATATTAAATCAGAGTTCACAGAACTCAATTCTATTTTTTTGGATGATTCCTTGTACACTAGTCTTTATTTTTGATTTGCTAGCCTAGAGGTGACACCTAGTGGGGAGATAGAAACCTAGGTCTTGTAGCCTACTCAAGATATGAAGGCTGAGCCACCCCTAGAGATAGACTTAATTCATGAACTCCTATTCGAGCTCAATTCCCATTGATGGTATGAAGATTACAAAAGAAGTGTTAATATTGTCCTTATTGCTCAAGAAAAGACAAAAAATAAAGAATGAGCAGAAATAAAGAATAAGCAACACACATGTGCATGAAATGAAATGTCAATGCCGGCCCAAATACATATCACAAAAAGTCAAGGACGACACATATTTTCCACATATGAAGATGCTTCAACCGGTTAATGCCTCAGATGTATTCACCATAAGTTTGTGAGTAAGTTGATCTAGGGTGGTTTCAGTTGGATATGGCGAGTAGGTGAGAAGATGCCAGGGTGAAGGACCCGACACCTCATAGATAGGTTAGATCCTTTCCAGACTAGTCCACTCCATATACTTAGCTTTGTTCCTTTTAATATGTGGGATGTTTGATCGCGACACTCCTCCTCACATATGATGAGTGAACCCATTTTCTTTGAGTTTTTAAGGGTATACCAGTTAGGCCGAGTCAAAGCGACCGTTCTGTAGGTGTCCACTGGCGTCCTAGGTGTACTGAGTCACACACATCACACACACCTCGAGAGTTTACCTGTTTATACTCGAACTTATATGATTGCATTAACTCTGAATGTGCCACTGATTAACTTCATGTGAGTATACTGCTCTCAAATCACATATAAACAATGAAACTTGCATGAGTGACGTGCTTTGGAGTTGTGTATACTGAATATGAACGAGCTTGTGTGAAATTCAGTTATGTTCTTGTATGTGAAGTGGTATAATATTGTTGCATGTACATTGATTTCATGATTATTGGAGTTCTTAGTTGTAGGCATCATCCTGAAATTCATTCACGTCATTTGCTAGAGACTAGCAAAACGTTAGTTGGGGGGTGTGATTATGCGTCAAAACTGCGTAATTGGACGCTTAACCCGGGTTTTACGGTTTATATTTTTAATTAAATGTCCAAAATTGTCCAATATTTTAATAAAGTACCAAAATCATCATTCTTGAACTTTATTGCACTATTTATGAAGTTTTGGTAATTTTTTGTCGCAGGAAAATTCCCGGGAATCAAAACCGACACCTGTTCGTATTTTGTGTATAACTTTTCTGTCCGAGCTCCGATCGAGACGATTCAAATTTCTGGAGAAAGAGGAAAGGATCATCTACAACTTTTGTGTTTTGAGTTTTGTGAGATACAGGCTCTAGAAGAGTAGAATTTGCGACGAACAGAGAACAAAAAAAAATACAACAATTCGGGTCAAGTTGCCGGGTCAAGTTGGTTGGATCCGGGTCCTAGGGCAGCTTATTTCCTCCTTTAAATTTCTTTCTTTTCTTCCCCTGTTCGGCAGGCAGTCCCAAGGGCTCTCCTCTCCTCTCTTCTCCTCTCTTCTTGCTGTTCTTCTTCTTCTTCTTCTTCTTCTTCTTCTTCTTTGGTTTTTGTTTTTTTTTTCTCTTTCAATTGCCGCTTTGCCTTTCTCTGCTTCCCTTTCTTTCCTCCCTTGTTTTCTTTAATTTCTTGTAGCCTCTCTTGTTCCCAGTTCCACTCATCCCTGCTCCTCTTCTCTCTCCAATCTCCCATCCGCTTATTCTCACTCTCTCCCTCTCGGTTAATCTTCGTGTCTTTGCAACATCCGGCCAAACAGTGTGCACCAGCTCCGCCGCAGCAACACAGCAGTTCTCTGCTGTCCAAAAACAGCAACACAGCAGTTCTCCTCCTCCACAGCAAATCGCCAGCAGCCAGCAGCAGTCCCTACTGCCTGCAGGTCCATCTCCACCCCCGACCAGCTGCTGCAACCCGAGTAACACCAGCAGCAACAGTCACAGTAACACAACAAAAAGCTGCAGAATTGAAGAGCCCTTCTCGGCCAACACTAGCACCACAGTCTTCCTCAGCCGGAATTCCTCTGTTTCGCAGCCAACTCCAGCAACACAGGACTCCTCTCGACCATGCTCTGTTTTCTCTTACTCTCTCTCTCTTTCTCATCATCATCTTCTTCTTCTTCTTCTTCTTGTTTTTATTTATTTATTTACTCTATGTTAATTGTTATTTTGTCTTTACTCATTGGATTTTATTAAAGACTTGTTTTTTTTATTTTTATTTTTTTCCTTTATCATTTAGTTAGATGCTCTTTCAATTATAGTTCTTTTTAGTATTAAAGTTTATTGATTTTATGTGTTTAATTAATGAAGTCTAAGATAAAAATAAAAAATATATATATAGAAAACTAAAATAAAATACAAAGTTTGTGTTTTTATTTCTTGTGTCATGTTATTGTTTAGGTTGATTGATATTTTAATTTTAATTCGCATTCTTGATTCGTGTTAAAGATTCGATTTTTATTACGCACGTATGTGTTGATTGAGTTTCCATAGTGTGTGTTTTAATCCCATGTTCTAGGTTACCATCTTTAATTAGTGCGTGTGTCAATGTTTCCTTAGGTAGATTAGAGTTTCCATTCTAGCGTGTTTCAATTCTTTATTTGTAGTTTCCAGTTTTAATTAGTCCGTGACCCAATGTTTCTTCAAGTAAACTAGGATTTCTATTCTTGTTTTCTTTTATTTAGTGCATGTTAATTTCAGGGTTTAAATTGCGTGTTATTTAATTTGTCAAAAGTGAAATTGAACAATCTTGAAATCCCGAATCTGAACTGAGTTCAGTACATTTTTAATTTCGATTGGAAGAACGTAAAATCTGAGATTAAAACGCATTCCCTGAGGAGACGATCTAGCCCTTGGGCTTAATATTACACGACGTAACTCCTATACTTGCGATAGCTTTCAAGCTGCTCATTTTTTGAGTGAGCCACTAAACCCCAAATCCTACAGCCTAAACAACTAAACCCCAAATCCTAAAGCCTAAACTTTAAATTCTAAACCCTAAACCCTAAAACCAAATCCAAAACCCTAAACCCTAAAACCTAAACCCAAATCCCTAAACCCTAAAACATAAAAACCCTAAACCCTAAACCCTAAACCCAAAAACCTAAACCCTAAACCTAAACACCTAAACCCTAAACCCTAAACCCTAAACCCTAAACCATAAACCCTAAACACTAAACCCCAAACCCTTACCCTAAACCCTAAACCTTAAACTCTAAACGCAAAACCCTAAACCCTAAACCCTAACCCCAATCCTTAAACCCAAAACCCTAAACCCTAAACCCTAATCCCTAAACCCTAGACCATAAAAACCCTAAACCCAAAAACTAAAATACCTAAACCCTAAACCCTAAACCCAAAACCTTAGACCCAAAATCATAAACCTTAAACACTAAACCGTAAACCTTGACCCTAAACCACAAACCATAAACCCTAACCCTAAACCCTAAACCCTAAACCCAAAACCCTAAACCCCAAACCCTAAACCCAAAATGCTAAAAACAAAACCGTAGACCTTAAACCCAAAACCCAAAATCCTAAACCCTAAACCCTCCCTAAACCCTAAAACCTAAACACCTAAACCCAAAACACTAAACCTTAAACCCTAAACCCTAAACCCTAAATCCTAAACCCTAAACCCCAAACCCTAAACCCTAAGCCATAGGCCCTGAACCCTAAACCTGAAATCGGGATACCAAAATCCCTAAACCTTAAACCCCAAACCCTAACCCAAAACCCTAATCCTGAAACCCTAAACCCTAAATCCTAAACCCTAAACCTTAAAACTAAAAACCCTACACCCAAAACCCTAAACTCTAAATCAAAAACCCTAAACCCTAGAACCAAGAACCTAAACCGTAAAACCTAAATACCTAAACCCCAAATCCTAAACGCCAAACCCTAAACCCTAAACCCTCAACAATAAATCATAAATCCTGAACCTAAACCCTAAACCATAAACCCTAAACCCTAAACACTGAACCCCAAACCCTAAACCCTAGCACCTAAAAACTCTAAACCCTAAACCCTAGCAACAAACCCTAATGCCAAATCCTAAAGCCTAAAACCAAAACCCTAAAACCTAAACCCTAAACCCAAAATACTAAACCCTAAAACGGAAAATCCCAAAACCCTATACCCGAAACCATAAACTTTAAATCCAAAACCCTAAACCCAAAACCCTAAACCCAACACCGAAAACCCTAAACCCTAAACCTAAACACCTAAGCTCGAAACCAAAACCCCTAAACCCAAGCCCTAAACCCTAAACTCTAAACACTAAACCCAAAACCTTAAACCCTAGCCCCAAACCCTAAACCTTAAACATGAAATCTTAATCCCCAAACCCTTGACCTAGAAAACCTAAAACCCAAAACCCTAAACCCTAACCCCAAACCCAAACCCCAAACCCTAAACCCTAAACCCCAAACCCTAACCCCAAACCCTAAACCCTAAACCCCAAACCCTAAACCCTAAACCCTAAACCCTAAATACAAAACACTAAGCTTTAAACCCTAAACCCTAAACCTAAAATACAACCTTAAACCCTAAACCCAAAACCCTAAACCCTAAACCCTAACGCCAAACCCTAAACCCTAAACCCTAACCCCAAACCCTAAAACCTAAACCCTAATCCCAAATCCCTAAACCCTAGAACCTAAAAATGCTAAACCCTAAACCCAACATCGTAACCCCAAACCCTAAACCCAAACACACTAAACCCTAAACCCTAAACCCTAAACCGTATGCCCTAAACCCTAAGACCAAAACACCTACACCCTAAACCCTGAAACCTAAACTTTAAACCCTAAACCCTAAACACTAAACCCTAAACCCTAACCCTCTAAACCCAAAATCCTAAAACCTAAACCCTAAAACCTAAACACCTAAACTCTAAACCTTAAACCAAAAACCCTAAACCCTAAATCCTAAACACTAAAACCCTAAATCGTAAACCTTAAACCCTAAATCCAAAGCCCTAAACCCTAAACCCTAAACCTTAAACCCTAAACCCCAAAACCTAAACCCTAAATCCTAAACACCTAAACCCAAACCCTAAACGCTAAAGCCTTAACACTAAACCCTAAACCCTAAACACTAAACCAAAAATCTTGACCCTAAACCCTAAATCCTAAACCCTAAAGCCTAAACCATAAACACTAAACCCTAAACCCTAGACCTTAAAAACCCAAAACCCCAACCCCAAACCCTAACCCCAAATCCTAAACCCTTAAACCGAAACCCTAAACCCTAATCCCTAAACCCTTGAACCTGAAAACCCTTAACCCTAAACCCTAACCCTAAACCCTAACCCCAAACCCTAAACCCTAAACCCTAAACCCAATAACCCTAAACCCTATAACCCTAACCCTAAACCCAAAGCCCTGAACACTAAACCCTAAACTTTAAACCCTAAACCTTAATCCCTAAACCTTAAATACAAAACACTAAGCCTTAAAACCTAAACCCTAAACCTTAAACCCTAAACAATAAACCCTAAAACCTAACCTAAAACCCTAAACCCTAAATCCTAACCCAAAACCCTAAACCCTAAACCCTAACCACAAAACCTAAACCTTAAACCCTAATCCCTAATCCCAAAACCCTAGACCCTAAAAACGCTAAACCCTAAACCCTAAACCCTAACCCCAAACCCTAAACCCTAAAACCCTAAACCCTAAACCCTAAACCCTAAACCCTAAGACCTAAACACCTACACCCTAAACCCTGAACCCTAAACTCTTAACCCTAAACCCTAAACCCTAAACACTAAACTCTAAACCCTAACCCCATAAAACCCTAAACCCTAAACCCTAAACCCTAAAACCTAAACCCTAGACCCTAAAACCCCAAAACCTAAAACCCTAAGCCTTAAATCCTAAAACACAAACCTTAAAATGTAAACCCCAAACCTTAAACCCTAAATCCTAAACACTAACCCTAAATCCTAAACCATAAACCCGAAACCATAGACCCTAAAAATCGTAAACCCTAAACCCAAACCGCAATCCCTAAACCCAACAATACTAAACCCTAGACCCAAAACCCAAAACCCAAAACCCTAAAACCCTAAACCCTAAACCCTAAATCATAAACACTAAACCTTAAACCCCAAATCTTAAACCCTCAACCCTAAACCCTAAACCTTAAACCCTATGCCCAAAAACTAAAACATGAAAACCTAAACCCCTAAACCCTAAATCCAAAACCCTAAAATTTAAACCCTAAAACCTAAACACCTAAACCCTAAACCCAAAACCCAAAACCTTAAACCCTAAACCCTAAAACCAAAACACTAAACCCTAAGCCATAACCCCAAACCCTAAACCCTAAACCCTAGACCCTAAAAACCTCAAACCCTAAACCCTAAACCCTAAACCCTAACCTCAAACCCTAAACCCAAACCCTAAACCATAATCCCTAAACCCAAAACCCTAAACTCAAGACCCTAAACCATCATCCCTAAACCTAAAACCCTAAACCCTAAACCCTAAACCCTAAAACCTAAACCCTAAACCCTAAACCCTAAACCTTAAACACTAAACCCTAAACCCAAACTCCAAACCCTAAACACTAAACCCTAAACCCTAAACCCTAGACCCTAAAAACCCTAAAACCTAAACCCTAAATCCCAAAACCTAAACCCCAAAACCTAAACACCTAAACTCCAAACCTTAAACCCAAAACCCTAAACCCTAAATCCACAACCCTAAATCATACACGCTAAAACCCTAAACCGTAAACCCTAAACCCTAAATCCAAAACCCCGAACTCTAAACCCTAAACCCTAAACCCTAAACCCCAAAACCTAAACCCAAAAACCTAAACACCTAAACCCCAAACCCTAAACCCCAAAGCCAAAATCCTAAACCCTAAACACTAAACACTAAACCAAAAATCTTGACCCTAAACCCTAAATCCAAAACCGTAAAGCTTAAACCATAAACCCTAAACCCTAAACACTAGACCCTTAAAACCCAAAACCCTAAACCCAACCCCAAACCCTAACCCTAAATCCTAAACCCTTAAACTGAAACCATAAAATCTAAACCCTATAACCCTAAACCCTAAACCATAAAGCGTAAATCCTAAACCCTAAAACCCAAAACCCTAAATCCTAAACCCTAAAACTCTAAACCCTAAACCCTAAACCCTAAACCCTAAATCCAAAACACTAAACCCTAAACTCTAAGCCTAAACCGTAAACCCTAAACCCAAAAGCGTAAACCCTAAAACCTAAATACCTAAACCAAAAACCCTAAACCCTAAACCCTCAACTCTAAACACTAATCCCTAAACCCTAACCCCAAACCCTAAACCATAAACCCTAGTCCCAAAAAATTTGAAAACCTAAACCCTAAATCCTAAAATCTAAACCCTAAAACCTAAACACCTAAACCCTAAACCCTCAGGCCTAAACCAAAAACCCTAAATATTAAACCCCAAACCCTAAACCCTAAACCCAAAAACCCTAAACCCTAAACCCTAAACCCTAAAATCTAAACCCTAAAACCTAAACCCCTAAACCCTAAACCCCAAACCCTAAACCCTAAACCCTAAACACTAAACCCTAAACCCTAACCCTAAACCCCAAACCCAAAACCCTAAACCATAAGCCCTAAACCCTAAACCCTAAACCCAGACCCCAAAAACCCTAAACCCTAAACCCTAAACCCTAACCCCAAACCCTAACCCCAAACCCTAAACCCTAAACCTGAAACCCTAAAACCAACTATAACCTTAAAATCTAAACCCTAACCCTAATCCCTAAACCCTAAACCCTAAACCCTAAGCCCTAAACCCCAAACCCTAAACCTTAAACCCAAAACCCAAATCCTAAACCCTAAACCCTAAAACCTAAAATGAAAAACCCTAAATCCAAAACCCCAATCCAAAACCCTAAACCCTAAACCCTGAACCCTGGAACCTAAACCCTAAAACCGATACACCCAAACCCCAAATCCTAAACCCTAAACCCTAAACCCTAAACCCTGGAACCTAAACCCAAAAACATAAACACCTAAACCCTAAATCCTAAACCATAAACCCTAGACCCTAAACCCTAAAACCCAAAACCCAAAACCCAGAACCCTAGAACCCAAAATCCCAAATCCTACACCTTAAACACCTAAACACCAAATCTTAAACCTTAAACCATAAACCCTAAACCGAAAACGGTAAACCCTCAACCCTAACCCCAAACCCAAAACCCTAATCCCCAAACACTAGACCATAAAAAAAAAAAAACCTAATAACTAAACCCAAAAACCTAAACCCTAAAACCTAAACACCTAAACCCTAAACCCTAAACCATAAACCATAAACCAACCTTAAACCCTAACCCTAAACCATAAACCCTAAACCCTAAACCTTAAACCCTAAATCTTAAACTCTAAACACTAAACCACAAACCCTAAACCGTAACCCCTAATCCCTAAACCATAGACCATAAAATTCCAAAACCCTAAACCCAAAAACCTAAACCCTAAAACCTAAACACCTAAACCCTAAACCCTAAACCTAAAAACAATAAACCCTAATACCTAAACCATAAAAACCCAAACCCTAAAACCAAAACACCTAAACCCTAAACCCAAAACCCTAAACCATAAACCCTAAACCCTAACCCTAAACCATAAACCCTAAACCCTAAACCTTAAACCCTAAACCTTAAACTCTAAACACTAAACCCTAAACCCTAAACCCTAACCCCAATCCTTAAACCCCAAACCCTAAACCCTGATCCCTAAACCCTAGACCATAAAATTCCTAAACGTAAAACCCTAAACCCTAAAACCTAAACACCTAAACCCTAAACCTTAAACCCTAAACCCTAAACCCTAAACCATAAACCTTAAACACTAAACCCTAAACCCTGACCTTAAACAATAAACCCTAAACCCTAAACACTAAACCCTAACCCTAAACCCTAAATCCAAAATCCTAAACCCCAAATGCTAAAATTCAAACCCCAGACCCTAAACCATAAACCCTAAAACCCAAAAGACAAAGCCCTAAACCCTAAACCCTAAACCCTAAATGCTAAACACTAAACTCTAAAACCTAAACCCTAAAACTAAAACACCTTAACCCTAAACCCTAAAACTAAAACACCTTAACCCTAAACCCTAAACCCTAACCTATTGGCCCTGAACCCTAAACCCTAAAACCAGACCCCAAAAACCCAAAACACTAAACCCAAAACCCTAAACCCAAACCCTAATCCTATACCCTAAACCTAAAACCAAAAACCCAAAAACCTAAAATCCTAAACCCTAAACCCTAAACCCTAAACCCTAAACCCTAGAACCAAAACCATAAAACTTAAACACCTAAACCCCAAATACTAAACCCTAAACACTAAACCCAAAGCACTAAACCTTAAATACTGACCCTAAACCCTAGCCTTAAAAACCCCAAACCCTAAACCGTAACCCCAAACCCTAACCCCAAATCGTAAAGCGTAAACCCGAAACCCTAAACCCTATAACACTAAACCAAAAACCCTAAACCCTAAACCCTGAACCCTAAATCCTTAACCCTAAAACCCAAAATCCTAAAACCCTATACCCGAAACCATAAACCCTAAATTCAAAACCAAAAACCCAAAACCCTCCCTTAACCGTAAACCCTAAACCTTGGAACCTAAACCCAAAAACATAAACACCTAAACCCCAAATCCTAAACCATAAACCCTAGACCCTAAACCCTAATCCCTAAACCCTAAAACCCAAAACCCAAAACCGAGAACCTTAGAACCCTAAACCCCAAATCCAACACCCTAAACACCTAAACACCAAATCTTAAACCCTAAACCATAAACCCTAAACCCTAAACCGTAAACCGTAAACCCTCAACCCTAACCCCAAACCCAAAACCCTAATCCCCAAACACTAGACCATAAAAATAAAAAAAAAAAAAAAAAAAAAACCCTAACCCCAATACCTAAACCATAAAACCAAAACCCTAAAACCTAAACACCTAAACCCTAAACCGTACACCCTAAACCCTAAACCCTAAACACAAAACCATAAACCCTAAACACTAAACCCTAAACCCTAACCCTAAACCATAAACCCTAAACCCAAACCCTTAAACTCTAAACACTAAACCATAAACCCTAAACCCTAACCCCAATCCGTAAACCCTAATCCCTAAACCCTAGACCATAAAATTCCAAAACCCTAAACCCTAAACCCAAAAACCTAAACCCTAAAACCTAAACACCTAAACCCTAAACCCTAAAAACAATAAACCTTAATACCTAAACCCTAAAACCTAAACCCTAAAACCAAAACACCTAAACCCTAAACCATAAACCCTAAACCATAAACCCTAAACACTAAACCCTAAACCCTAACCCTAAACCATAAACCCTAAACCTTAAACTCTAAACACTAAACCCTAAACCCTAAACCCTAACCCCAATCCGTAAACCCTAAACCCTAATCCCTAAACCCTAGACCATAAAATTCCTAAACCCAAAACCCTAAACCCTAAAACCTAAACATCTAAACCCTAAACCCTAAACCCTAAACCCTAAACCATAAACCTTAAACACTAAACCCTAAACCCTGACCTTAAACAATAAACCCTAAACCCTAAACACTAAATCGTATCCCTAAACCCTAAACCCAAAATCCTAAACCCCAAACCCTAAACCCTAAAATCTAAAAACCAAACCCTAGACCCTAAACCATAAACCCTAAAACCCAAAAGACAAAGCCCGAAACCCTAAACCTTAAACGCTAAACACTAAACCCTAAAACCTAAACCCTAAAATCGAAACACCTAAACCTTAAACCCCAAACCCTAAACCCTAAACACTGGACCCAAACCCTAAACCCTAACCAATAGGCCCTGAACCCTAAACCCTAAACCCAGACCCCAAAAACCCTAAACACTAAACCCAAAACCCTAAACCCAAACACTAATCCTAAACCTAAAATCCAAAACCCTAAACCCTAAAACCTAAAATCCTAAACCCTAAACCTTAAACCCTAAACCCTAGAACAAAAACCATAAAACCTAAACACCTAACCCCAAATCCTAAACCATAAACCCTAAACCCAACGCACTAAACCTTAAATCCTGACCCTAAACCCTAAACCCAAAACCCAAGCCCTAAAAACCATAAACCCTAAACCCTAACCCCAAACCCTAAATCCTAACCCAAAACCCTAAATCCTAAACCCTAAACCCTAATCCCTAAACAGGTGAACCTGAAAACTCTAAACCCTAAACCCTAACCCCAAACCCTAACCCCAAACCCTAAACCCTAAACCCCAAACCCAAAATCCGAAACCCTAAACCCTATAACCCTAAACCCTAAACCCTAAACCCAAAGCCCTGAACCCTAAACCCTAAACTTTAAACCCTAAACCCTAAACCCTAAACCTTAAATACAAAACACTAAGCTTTAAACTCTAAACCCTAAACCTAAAATACAACCTTAAACCCTAAACCCTAAACCCTAAAGGTTAAACCCTAAACACTAAACCCTAAAAACTAACCCTAAACCCTAAACCCTAAACCCTAACCCCAAACCCTAAACCCTAAACCCTAACCCCAAAACCTAAATCCTAAACCCTAATCCCCAAACCCTAAACCCTAGACCCTAAAAATGCTGAACCCTAAACACTAAACCCTAACCCCAAACCCTAAACCCTAAACCATAAACCTTAAACCCTAAGACCTAAACACCTACACCCTAAACCCTAAACCCTAAACTCTAAACCCTACACCCTAAACCCTAAACACTAAATAGTAAACCCTAACCCCCTAAACCCTAAACCCTAAACCCGATACCCTAAACCCTAAACCCTAGACACCAAAACCCAAAAACCCTAAACCCTAAACCCTATATCCTAAAACCTAAACCCTAAACCTTAAACCTTAAACCCTAAACCCTAAACACTAAACCCTAAACACTAACCCTAAACCCTAAACCCTAAACCCTAAACCATAGAGCCTAAAAATTGTAAACCCTAAACCCAAACCCCAATCCCTAAACCCTAAACCCTAAACCCTACAACACTAAACCCTAGACCCAAAACCCAAAACCTTAAACCCTAAACCCTAAATCCTAAACACTAAACCTTAAACCCTAAATCCTAAACCCTAAACCCTAAACCCTAAACCCAAAAACCTAAACCCGAAAATCTAAACCCCTAAACCCTAAACCCTAAACCCAAAAATTTAAACCCCAAAACCTAAACCCTAAACCCTACACCCTAAAAACCCAAAACCCAAAACCAACCCCCCAACCCTAACACAAAATCCTAAACCCTTAAACCGAAACCCAAAACCATAAACCCTTTAACCATACACACAAAACCCTAAACCATAAACCGTAAATCCTAAACCTTTAAACCCAAAACCCTAAATCCTAAGCCTAAAAACACCAAACCCTAAACCCTAAATCCAAAACACTAAACCCAAAACTCTAAGCCTAAATCGTAAATCCTAAACCCAAAAGCCTAAACCCTAAAACCTAAACACTTAAATACTAAACCCTAAATCTTAGACCCTAAACACTAAACCCTAAAAACCCAAAACCCTAAAACCTAAACCCTAAACCCTAGACCACAAACCCTAAACACAAAAACCTAAACCCTAACCCTAAACCCTAAACCCTAGTCCCAAAAAATTCGAAAACCTAAACCCTAAATCCTAAAATCTAAACCCTAAAACCTAAACACCTAAACCCTAAACCCTAAGCCCTAAACCAAAAACCCTAAACGTTAAACCCTAAACCCTAAATCCTAAAATCCTAAACCCTAAATCCTAAACCCTAAACCCTTAACCCTTAACCCTAAAACCTAAAATCTAAACCCCAAAACTTAAACCCCTAAACCCTAAACCTCAAACATGAAACCCTAAACCCTAAGCACTAAACCCTAAACCCTAACCCTAAACCCAAAACCCAAAACCCTAAACCACAAGCCCAAAACCCTAAACCCTAAACCCATACCCCAAAAACCCAAAACCCAAAACCCAAAACCCTAACCCCAAACCCTAAACACTAAACCTGAAACCCTAAAACCAAAAACCTATAACCTTAAAACCTAAACCCTAACCCTAATCCCTAAACCCTAAACCCCAAACCCTAAACCCTAAACCATAAACCCTAAACCCCAAACCCTAAACCTTAAACCCAAAACCCAAAACCCAAAACCCTAAATCCTAAACCCTAAACCTTAAAACCTAAAACCCTAATCCCTAAATTCCAAACCCTGGATCCAAAACCCTAAACCCTAAACCCTGGAACCTAAACCCTAAAACCTAAACACCTAAACCCCAAATCCTAAACCCTAAACCTTAAACCCTAAACCCTGGAACCTAAACCCTAAAACCTAAACACCTAAACCCCAAATCCTAAACCCTAGACCCAAGACCCAAAATCCTAATCCCTAATCCGTAAACCCAAAACTCTAAACCCTAAATCCTACACCTTAAACACCTAAACCCAAAATCTTAAACCCTAAACCATAAATCCTAAACCCTAAACCGCAAATCGTACACCCTAAACCCTAACCCCAAACCCTAAGCCCTAAACCCTAAACCCAAAACACTAGACCATAAAAACCCTAAACCCTAACACCTAAACCCTTAAACCTAAACCCTAAAACCTAAACCCTAAACCCTAAACCCTAAACCCTAAACACTAAACCCTAAACCCTAACCCTAAACCATAAACCCTAAACTGTAAAACTTAAACCCTAAACCTTAAACTCAAAACACTAAACCCTAAACCCTAAACCCAAATCCATAAACCCTAAACCCTAAACCCTAATCCCTCAACCTTAAACCATAAAACCCTAAACCCTAAACCCTAAACCCTAAAACCTAAACACCTAAACCCTAAACCCTAAAACCTAAACACCCAAACCCTAAACCCCGAAACCAACCACTAACCCCACCCACCCAACCCCACCACCACGAAATCCTAATCCCCTAAAACAAGAAACCCAAACTTAACAATTACCACACCCCTAAACCCCAACCCAAAACCCTAACCATAGCCCTATCCCACAAAACCCAAAACATATCCCAAACCCCAAAAAAAAAACCCTAAACCCTAACCCTAAAACCCAAAACACTAACCAAAACCCAAACCCTAAACCCTAAACCTTAAACCCTAAAAACAAAACACAATAACCTTAAAACCTAAACCCTAAACCCTAAATCCCTAAAACCCTAAACCCACTAAACCCTAAGCCCTAAACCCCAAACCCGAAACCTTAAACCCAAAACCCTAAATCCTAAACCTTAAACCCTAAAACCTAAAACCCTAAACCCTAAATCCTAAACCCCAAATCCAAAACCCAAAACCCTAAACCCTGGAACCTAAACCCTAAAACCTAAACACCCAAACCCAAAATCCTAAACCATAAACCCTAAACCCTAAACCCTAAACCCTAGAACCTAAACCCTAAAACATAAACACCTAAACCCCAAATCCTAAATCCTAAACCCTAGACCCTAAACCCTAATCCCTAAACCCTAAAACCCAAAACCCTAAAACCCTAGACCCCAAATCCTACACCCTAAACACCTAAACACCAAATCTTAAACCCTAAACCATAAACCCTAAACCCTAAACCGTAAACCCTCAACCCTAACCCCAAAGCCTAAACCCTAATCCCCAAACACTAGACCATAAAAACAATAAACCCTAATACCTAAACACTAAAACGTAAACCCTAAAACCTAAACACCTAAACCCTAAACCCTAAACCCTAACCCTAAACCCTAAACCCTAAACCATAAACCCTAAACACTAAGCCCTAAACCCTAACCCTTTAACCATAAACACTAAACCCTAAACCTTAAACCCTAAACCTAAAATACAACCTTAAACCCTAAACCCTAAACCCTAAACCTTAAACCCTAAACACTAACCCTAAAACCTAACCCTAAACCCTAAACCCTAAACCCTAACCCCAAACCCTAAACCCTAAACCCTAACCCTAAAACCAAAACCCTAAACCCTAATCCCTAACCCTTAACCCTAGACCCTAAAAACACTGAACTCAAAACCCTAAACCCTAACCCTAAACCCTAAAACCGTAAACCCTAAACCCTAAATCGTAAACCCTAAGACCTAAACGCCTACACCCTAAACCTTGAACCCTAAACTCTAAACCCTAAACCCTAAACCCTAAACCCTAAACACTAAACCCTAAACCCTAAAACCCTAACCCCCTAAACCCTAAACCCTAACCCCCTAAACCCTAAGCCCTAAACACTAAACCCTAACCCTAATATTTGAAGAGATATTTGTTTGTGTGATAGTGATCTTTGTTGCAATATTCACTCACTCATAATATGCTGAACACAAAGATTACACATCTTTTGCAAACCAAGCATATACATCATTTGATACTTACATGCTTGAGACATCCTGCTGATTGAAATACTTGAGACTTGACATCTTTGTGTGAACTTATTAGCTGAATATCTTGTGATACAAAGATTTCTTGTTTGACACTCTCACGTACGCATTACACTGATAGAAAATACCTTTAAGAGTTGAACTATCTAGACCACACTGAGCTTACATATTGAATCATATTGTGGTGTATGTAATTGCGCATATTTGGGTACATATCTACTTTACACGAAAGCACAATCACTGTACCATTTGATTATATACACATTTTTTGTATTTTCAGGCACGAGCTTGAAGAGGGAGACTAGCCCTAGAATAGTTCTGGATTGGCTTAGACCCGGTTAGGAAAGCTAGGTGCGCCATCCTGTTAAGGCGTGTAGGTTGAGGTCAGCCCCGCTAATTGACCTGGTTAAGGTTGAGGTCGGCCCTGTGCTAATTAACCTAGTTGTAATCGGTGCCGCTCCACCCTTAAGTGAGCTATTAGTGGAATCCTCGGGCTTGCGAGTCAGAGGCGGGGATGTAGGCACAATTGGCTGAACCCCAATAACATATCGTGTGCCTTGTTTATATTTCTGCACTTTATATTTATCGCACATGTATGTTATGGTGTGAATGATGCGTGTGATTTAATTTCCACATCTAATTTGTCTATGCATTTGGAAATTGTACAGACAAACCCTAGGTTGTGTATATATATTGACATTGGATAGATTAACCTAGAATAAAATTTTAAATTTCCAATTCACCCCCCCTCTCGGGAATACACCAATTCTAACAGATAGTACAATAAAAATCTTTAATTAACTCTAACCACCTTCTCTGTCTCATATTCAATTCCTTCTGGGTGAAGAAATATTTTAAGCTTTTGTGGTCGGAGAAAATTTCGCACTGCTCACCGTACAGATAATGCCTCCAAATTTTCAATGCGTGTACCACTGCAGCCAACTCAATATCATAGGTAGGGTAGTTCTTTTCATAGTCTTTCAACTATCTGGATGCATATGCCACCACCTTACAATGCTGCATCAATACACAGCCAAGTCCCTTCAAGGACGCATCACTATAGATAGTATACCCCTCATCCCCAGATGGGATGATTAGTATTGGTGCTGTTGATTAAGCTATAATCCCAAGAGGGGGGTGAATTGAGTATTTAAAAAAAATTCTTTGAAACCTATTTACCAATCAATCCCTATATCTAAGTTTAACTAGTCACTTATCAAGTTGGTGTGAAATTATTCAACATACACAAGCAAACTGGAAATTGAAATACGATGCAGCAAATAAAAAGATAAGGGAAGAGAGAATGCAACCACGATTTTATGAGGTTCAGCCTACTTGGCCTACGTCCTCACCTTGAGCAACCACTCAAGGATTCACTAACTCTGCTCCTTAAAGTGGGACAGAGCTTCCCTTACAATCCGCTGCTTACAAGAGGCACAGCTTCCTCTTACTCTGCTGCTTACAAGAGATACAACTCTCTCCTCTCACACCAGTTCACACACCGAACCGTGTATATAATAGAATCTAGAAAATACACTAAAAAATAATGCTTCTAACAAAAGCTGGTGAGTACAATTCAAATTCTTGAAACATTGACATATGATATAACTTGAAGCTCGTAAATGAATAAAAACGATAAAATCGTTTTATGTATGATATGCCTCAACACACAAATCCCTTTTTAACCAAAACTTTCAAGTAAAGATAAATTCAAAACGTTTTGGAATAATCTAGGGTTCTTGGTTCACTTTGCAAAAATGCACACTTATATAATTGAAGTGAACTTGTTGGCAAAAACTTTGTCTTGAATAAACACTCAATCAAAATCACAAAGTTTTATTTCAAGTAATCAACCACAAAACTGATTATATTAATTTGTAGAAAAATATCCCTCAATTAAAATTATATTTATAAGTATCAAGGGTATTCAATCAAATTCTAATGTATCTAAAGATAGATCCTTTTAGAAACCACACACTTGAATCAAACCTTTCAATGAGTCACACACCATAAAACAAATAATGATCTAGTTCAAAAAGACTTGATATATATAAAGATACTTTCAAGATCACTCTTTTAATCAAAAACTAGGTTTTTTAATAAGAAGCCCTTTGAGACAATATATGTATATTTATATACTCTTGAACCAAAATTTAATCTACCAAGTTAGATAAACTTTCTCAAGTAATGATCTCTTAGAAAATTAATTTTTGTACAAAAAGCACACTCAAGATCAATACTTTTCAATACTAGTCAAGAAACAAACAATGAGATGATATGCAAAAATCACAAGACTAATAACTTGAAAGATCAAACCTCAATACTAGATTGAAGTACAGTAGAGTAAACAAGTTCCTTTTGAAAATCTGAATTGATTTGCTTAAGCTTGAAGATATGAGATTGATGTATAGGCAAACAAATAGCACTAAGAGTAGATAATCAACAAACTTGCAACAAGGTGTGTGTTCTTCTCTTTCTTGTGTGTCTCTCCTCTTCTAGGGTTTACATATTCATAATATATAGTATATTACCCTTAGAATTGATCTCAGCCATTGGATCAATAAGATACCTCGCGTGTATTTTTAATAAAGAAATGATTTTTAGGCTTTCCCGCGAGTTTAGGCAACCAAACTCGACTTCAGGCTCCTGAAGTGTCAACTTCAGGCGCCTGAGGTTCCAAGGTCAGGCGACCGAGGTACCTCTGCTAGATTCTGTCTTTCCCATTTAATTCTTCAGGCTACCGAACTTAATCTTCAAGCTACCGAAGAAATTCTTTAGGCACATGAGGTTAACTTCAGGCTACCGAAGTCCCTTTTTCACACATATTCATTTCCAATTTAAAATTCTACTTTGATTCTTTGCTTGGGTCTTTTACAAAAACAAGTTTTCATGATTTTAAACACACTTCTAAGTCCATGTAAGTACTCTAATGATGTACATGAAATGCGTGAATCCTAAAATCATTTTATGTTATATTGAGCCTTAAGATAAATCATACGAAAATATAGATGCATGAGTTCTAAATACCCATTCCCAAGACATTCTTGAACTTTGTCGCTTGCATCTTGATTCTCATACTCTTTGAGTTCCATGGTACTTTCTAATATGTATAAGCTTTACTTTATGGCATCCATGACTCGTTATCTTTCCGTGCATACTCAGTGTAAGTCCTGGTCACAAACTCAATGCACAGATCAAATATCAAGTGATTTGTCATTATCAAAAACCGGATTGGACTTATAGAGTCAACAGGTGCTGTGACTAGCCCCTACTTCAGTTCCTGAAAACTTTGTTCACAGCTGTCGTCCCATTCAAATTTCGCATTCTTCCTAGTCAATCGTATCAGAGGCCCTGATAAAGCTGAGAACCCCTCGACAAAACGACGGTAATATCCGGCTAACCCCAAGAAACTCCTGATCTCCTATACGTTCCTCAGTCTAGACCAACTTAATACTGCCTCAATCTTGTTAGGATCCACATAAATTTCGTCTCTTGAGATTACATGCCCCAAAAACACAACTTTCTCGAGCCAGAAGTTGCATTTACTGAACTTTGCATACAACTTCTTCTCCCTGAGCATCTGCAAAATCTGCCTCAAATGTATCTCGTGCTCCTCATAACTCCTTGAATAGACCAGTACATCATCAATAAAATCAACTACAAACTGATCTAAATATGGATGAAAAATCCTATTCATCAAATCCATAAATATCGCAGGAGCATTTGTCAGACCAAATGGCATAACAAGAAACTCATAATGCCCATATCTGGTCCTAAAGGTCGTCTTCGATACATCTTCTGCTCTCACCTTTACTTGATGTTAGCCTGACCTAAGATCGATCTTGGAATACACCTATGTACCCTGGAGTTGGTCAAAAATCATCGATACGGGGTAAAGGACACTTGTTCTTGATTATCACTTTATTAATCTCTCTGTAATTTATACATATCCTCATAGACCCGTCCTTCTTCTTCACAAACAGCACTAGAGCTTCCCACGAAGATACACTAGGACGTATGAAGCCCTTATCAAGTGAATCCTGCAACTGATCTTTCAGTTCTGCCCAATTTGCTGGTGCCATTCAGTACAATGCTTTAGAGATCGGCGTTGTACCTAGAAGTAGATCAATAGGGAAATCTACCCACGATCAAGCGAAAAACCTGGTAATTCATCTGGGAACACATTTGTAAATTCTTTCACCATAGGCGTATTGATAAGCTTCAATTCATTTCCTGACCATTCCTTCACAAAAGCCACAAATCCCTGATAGCCACTCTGGAGTAGTCTCCTCGCCTGAACAATTGAGACCATCTGAGGTAAAGATTGCACTTGCGACCCTGTAAATCTAAATTCTAGTTTCCGTGGAGGTCTAAATATCACTTCTTTTGCACGAAAGTCCATAATAACAAAATTAGCTGCTAACCAATCCACGTCGAAGATGATGTCACACCTGTACATATCCAGCACCACCAACTCAGCATATAGAATCTTCCCCTGAACATCAACTGGACAACCACGGAGTACCCTACTACATCTCACCGCTGACCTGGTCAGTGTAGCCACTAATAACCCGACATCTAATGATTGTGTTTCAACCCCACACAATTTAACACACCCCAAGGACACAAACGAGTGTGTGGCACCAGAATCAAAAAGTGCAATAACTTTAAATGAAAACATATTAACCGTACCTGTCACCACGTTGCCAGCCACCTCAGCATTGCCCAGCGTCAAAGCAAAAACCCTAGCTGGGGCCATATTCCTCTATTGGCCTCCACGTGGTGCCTAGTAGCCTCCTCGAGTAGGTCTAGAAGCAGGAGCAGCACCATTCTGTGTCGGACACTCCCTCATCATGTGTCCTGGCTCCCCACACCTATAGCAGATGCCTCACCCGGCACGACACTCCCCCAGGTGTCTATTCCCGCAAGATGGGCAAGCTGAAGATGGTTGCACACCCTAGAAATCGCAATTCTCGATCTCTTGCCTTTGATCTCTATAATAGCCACCTCTCTTCCACATAGCGCGGCTGACTCCCTTCTAAGAATTGGGAGGTGCAGATCTTTTCTTCTGCCTCTACTCCTCAGCCTCCAACCGCTCCCTAATCTCCGCTATAGTGGCTCTATCCACTAGCTCAGCAAAATCCTATAGCTTCAATATCAATACCTACTTATAAATTTCTCTCCTCGAGCCTCTCTCAAACTGTTGTACCTTATTTGCTTCATCTGGTATAATGTACAGGGTGAAGCGAGATAATTCGATAAACCTCACTGTGCACTGCTGTATGGTCTGCTGTCCCTACTTCAGATTCAGGAACTCCTCAATTTTAGCTTCCCTGGATGAGGTTGGAAAATACCTATTGAAGAACGTCTCCTTAAACCACTCCCATGTCATCTCTATAGATACTGTCCTCTACTGTTCTAATAATCTCACCGCCGACCACCATCTCTCAGCCTCCCCAGTCAGTCTATAAGTGGCAAACAGCACCCTCTGCTCCTCTAAACACTACAACACTGCAAATATTTTCTCTATCTCCTACACCCAGTTTTCAGCGACTGCAGGATTTGTTCCTCCTGAGAAAGCCGGAGGATTCATCTTTATAAATTTCTTGATCGAGCTACCATGGCCTGCCGACAGGCCACCTTGTTCCCTTGAACTCCTGGCAATTTCAGTTATAACTTGCTGTGTCACGCTACGTAAAACTGCATCTGAATCACTGCCTGTAGCACTTGAGGGTCCAAAACCCTCATTCCCACTAGCGTGGGCACTATTGCCACCAGGGTCCATCTTGAAAAGCAAATAACTTAACTCAAATACCCCTTCTCTATACATATCATCCAACTAATATAATACATTCTCCTAATTAATTCATCTCTCCTGATTTTAATTCAAGGTTCAATCCTGCAACCTAGATACCCAACCCAATGATAGTTTACCATGAATTTCCTGAAATCGTCACCCCAGGAAAATCACACAAACCACCACGGAAGTCCTGCATCTAGACTACAAAACCAGACCTCAAATTCCCTTATCCTATACTCTGGTATTATTACTGTTGCACTCTAGAGTCTACAGAACCTAGTATCCTAAGCTCTGATACCAAACTGTAACGACCTCAAAAATCTTAATATAAAAATGAAACATAATCAATAGACAATTCAACCTGAACCTGTGGGTAACGAGGACACCTGTTAGTCATAGCGGAAACCTAAGCAGCAATAAATATAAATCACATTCTCAAAACCATATAATACATAATACCAGAGTCTACTGTAATTCCATAATACTGTGTTTATATACAATCTCCAAAAGTGCCAAAATAAACCTAGGATCATACAACAAAAATCTCCTGATCCTAGTACAAGACTTACCCTCCTAACGGGGTAACTTGATAAACTCAACGGTGGCCTTGACCCGCCGGTCTCTCTGGGTTTCCTGAAAATCATTTAATGTTCGGGGGTGAGACACTTTTCAGTAAGGGAAAATAAACTAAATACAGTTGGAATAATTAAACTTAGTACGTTTCATATATCTAAAAACATACATCATAACATGGTGGAATAATTATATACTTTCATATTTTCTAATAATTCGTACTGATCATGAAATGTCTGTTATAGTTTATAATATTGAAAACACACCCAGGATAAATAGTTGGATGATGTCATGTATTACCCCTCATGACGGGTTGTGCAGCCCGAAGGCGAGACCCGACAATGGCTGGCTGACCACTGCCAAGTCAAAAATTTCTGTAAGTACAATGGGCCCGCCACACCCTGGTTCGGACGGCCAGGTGGACGTCCACACTCTACGCTGAAAGCCACATCGACTATCCATCTCCCACCCCCCGTGGGATGGTTAGCACTAATCTGATCATAGATATCTAATCTATAAGCTACGGTACCATGCTCCTAAATTGAACTAAACTAACATCCGGGTTCTGATAACATATAATACATGATATTATAGCATTTTTCATCATTTCATAAATATGGCCTTGCACCGAAAATCATTTCATAAATACAGCCTCGCGCTGAAATCATTCCATATATACGGCCTCGCACCAAACATTTCATAAATACGGCCTCGTGCCAAAATCATTTCATAAATATATACGGCCTCGTGCCGAAATCATTTCGTATATATCATTCTGAAAATAAATCAATTATCATGTATTTTCAACATCATTTGTATTGTAACATTTCATATTCCTAAAAACATGCTTCATTCGTAACAAAGTCATATCGTAATACATTTCATGTAAAGTAATATACATCATACACAACATTTATGATATATAAGCATACATACATTATATATATATATACATACATACATATATATATACATATACATACATACATATATATATATATATATATACAGACATACATATATATATATATATATGTGCATTTCAACATAATAGCAGTATTTTCCGAAATGTGCATTTCCTTTGTAATATACAGATATAATACATGCTTTCCTGAAAATAAGTTTACTCATACATAATATTAATTTGCATGGAAAATAACTGCTTTAGTTTATTCCCTTACTTGCCCACTAAGAAAAGCCCCTATAAATTCAAGTCTCACACTCATAGGATTTCCTAATCAATACCCTAAAAATGAAAACTCTCAGTACTAAACTTTAGTATTTTCATGCAAATATCATTTCCTATAACTACAATAGGACCAAATTCGGGATAAAAAGCCTTAACTCAACTCAGGGATGATTTTCAACGAAGTTCCACTGATGATCCACTCCAGAAGATATGCAGAGAACTTCTCCAGGAGTGTCATGGTGGCCTTAGATCATCGATCCGGCAAGCGACGGAGCCAAAATTGAAGAGAGAGGAGAGAGAAATCGAAGGGGAAGAGAGAGAGAGAGAGAGTGAGAGAGAGAGAGTGAGAGAGAGTGAGAGAATTCTTAATTTTGACGTTTAAATCCAGGTTTTTTATATTTATAGGATTGGATTCATCAACGAGACATGTCACCTCATCGACGAGTCCTTTAGAAAGTTCATCGACGAACCTGCACCTTCGTCGAAGAATTTCAGACTTCCCTAAAACCCTTTCTCGGTATCTTCTCGTCAACAAATCTTGTCTTCATCGACGAGGTCCTCTTATACCCTCGTCGATGAATCCCTTGTGTTCATCGATGAGGCCCTGGTAATTTCCCTTAGTTATTCCTTCCAAGTGTAACGTTGTCGACTGCCTCCTTCTGTTACTATTTCTATTTCCCTTCCTCTTTATTTAAATTACATTATTATTATTCGGGTCATTACAGTGCAAACATCCCTCCAGCATCTGAACCAGGAGGGGAAGTCCTATTATACTTACAGACTTATGTTGATTTAGCGTGGTCAGTTAGCCATCACTAGGTCCCGCCTTCGAGCTGCACAACCTAGTCATTTGGGGGTAAGGCATGAGACTAGCTAGCTATGCATCCAGAGTGTTATTTCATGTACACTTATATGAGATGATTTTCATGTATAGAAACTCAGTGTTATACCATGTTACGATAAATTATGTTTTATCCAGATATAATTTATGTAATACTATATGTATAACATGAAAATACTCACGTTGCCACACACTGATATTAGTTTATTTCCCTTACTGAGAGGTGTCTCACCCCAACTCTATAAACATTTCAGGAGCCCCAAATAGAAGAGTGGATAGAGCTCCACAACATTAGAGGTTGACTATTCTACCCTATCAGAAGGGTAAGTCATTATGCTAGGGTCTAATGGAATTTTGGGTTGTGACCCTAGGGTATTTTTTTTTGTCTTTTTGGGATATGTATATGTATATAACAGTTTGAAGGAAACTCTGGTATTATGTGGGTTGGATCATTTGATATGTATATGATTTTATGTTTCCCACTGCTTAAGTATCGGGGTTGTATTTCAGGTATATCCCTGCTACCCCATGGGTCTAGGTTGACTATGTTTGTCAGGATTATTATATTAGATATTATTATGAAACAAATAAAAAAGTTTAAGGTAAAATAAGCAGGTCGTTACATGGTATATTTGAAATAATTTGAGTTGTGAAATATTGAAATGAGATATAGGAACTGTGAGTCCAAATTGTTTTCAGGAAATTGTGGAAAACTAATGTCGGTTAAATATCGAGGTTCTATGTGATGATTGTTACTATATGGTTAGCATCCGATTTGATAATCGATGAGTTGTGGCATTAGGTTCACTATCAACGAGTTGAGACATTTGGTTAAATTCTAAAGGGTCTTAAATCCAGTTTTAATTTTGACGAGTCGAGACATCTCGTTTAATACCGATGAATCGAGACATTCGGTTTAATTGTGATATGGTGTTGTAATCCGGTTTAATTACCGATGTGGACAAGTGTTTGTGAACATACTAGAATTATGAAATGTTATGTTTTAATATTGAAATAACACTCATATGCTCACACACTAATATAACTTGATTTTTCGTTACTGAGAAGTGTCTCACCCCAATCCTACAAATGTGTTTCAGGTCCTTTAGATAGCTGAACCTAGCATTCTAGGGATTTGGGAGCATGGTTTTGGTTAGCATTGTATAAGTACTTGTGTAAGTACTAAACTGTAGCCTTGGCACCATTTTGGTTATGTAGACACTCGGGAGTTATGTTTTGTATTGTGTTGAACGTAGACTCTAGTATGGTATGGTATAATGAATGTAATAGGTTGAATTATTCCACTGCGTATATTAGGTGTATATGATTGTGTATAGGGTGTCCGCGAGCCCTTCGGGGTCAGAACTTCGTTATGTGTAGTATCATGGATGTTTGTATGATACAGAGATAGGTTAGGTTATCGAATCACACCCTGGGACCCATTACCGGGTTCAGGGCGTGGCACTTAAGTTATACCGTGTCTAGATACATTCTAAAATCATTATTTTTATCCTTTGCACTATAATTTTTGGCATTGTAATTATTTTATGGATTTAGTTTTGTCATATGATGCCATGAACTAATTAAGTATTTTTGTGCAGGGTGATAAAATTGATTCAGACAACAAAAGCAAGCAAAAGTTGTGCTTGGGCCATTCAGCCATGCATAATGGGGGCCCAATTTCATGCATATGGCAGGCTGTGTGAAGGAAAAACAAAAATAGAGTTTTACTTTTAGGGCAACACGCGGCCCAAGGTTCAACAAAAATTGCATGATCCATGCAATTAAAAAGGGACCATGGGCAGATTGTAAATGGAAATCTCAGGCAGCAACTTTAAGAGAGTCATGGTGCGTTGAAATTGAAGAAAAGAAAAAAAGAGATTAGGGTTAGAATAAAAGGGGGGAAACATCCGCAAAGAGAAGGGGCTGGAGGCCGTAGGGTTTAATAATAATAAATAAAAAAAAAGAATAAGGAGGTTTCTTGGCCGTATTCAAGCTAGAGACACACAGCAGCTTAAAAGCTACTATATGCGCGGACCTATAAGGGTCTCTCAGCCATCTCATCTCTCCATCACTCTCTCACACTCTCGGCTTTCTCTCTCCCTCTCTCCTCTCTCTCTTCTCCCCTCTCCTTTGTTTATTTGTTCTTTGTACTTTATTGCTATTTTTATATCTTGTTTAAGTTTATCATTGGATTGAGTTATTTTTTTTTAAGCTAATGTTGGATTTATTTTTGTTTAAGTTATTATTGTATTGATTTTATTTTATTGTTGAAGGATTTTTATTAGATTAATGAAATCCTCATTTTTAGTTCATTATTTGAATGCTTATATGGCAAGTTATTTTGCTCGTTTAATTTTTTGTCGTTTACTTGTCGTCGTTTATTTACTGTTATCCATTTATTTTCATTTACTTTATGCATGTCATGTTTGTAGTTTATGTTTTGCGTTGTTTTAATTTCGCAAACTCTCAAAAACCCATGAATATAAATATGAACTGTGTTCAGTAAATCCTTTTTTATTTTCTCCTTGTTGTTTTAACACGAGTTTGAAATTAAAAGGTAGAGGGAGAAGTATATGATATTGTATAGTATCTATGATGAGTACGATGAGCATGATATTGTATGTTATTTGTATGGTATTGAAATTGGTCTTGAAACTACAACAAATGAAGCTTATTGTAAGGGGGAGTCTTTTTAATGCTTAATCATATTTTTGCTCCTCATTTGTCATCATAAAAAAGGGGGAGATTGTTGGCCTAAGTGGGCTTTTCAATCTTATTTTGATGATAACAAAATGAAGGATGCTTTAACATATGTTGTTGAGTGGTTTTATTTCAAGTCTAGGTAAAAGGACACTCACGGTTGATCATGGAAGTAAGCTAAAGATCAATGTTAGTCTAGTGAAAGCTCCTCAAAATATTGAAGCAATGAACGACAAATGAAAAGCTTAAAGGCCAAGCAAATCTTGAAGTCAAAAGTGAACCTCAAGAGGTTGCAAGACTTAGTGATTAAGGAGACCATACTTAGAAGGATATTTATAAGAACTTCAAGCCATTGCTATCTAGATATGTGAAACTCCTTAAAATACAAAGACTTAAAGACTAGCACTTTGATAGACTCTTGAAAATGTTTTTGAAAAGTACCAATTAAGGTTTTCAAATAAATTAGATTTTAAAGAAATCAAAAAATGAAAAATATTTGAAAAAGAGGTCTACCCAGCCGACTGACTCTACGGAGAATTTTTTAATTTCAAACTTGCGGGAAATTTTTCAAAAATTAATTCTATAATTTAATTTTTTTTGAAATGTTACCTAAATGGAAGATTTTCAAAATTAATTTTATAATTTAATATTTTTTGAAAAGTTACCTAAATACTTCATATTAAAGTCTATAAATACCTTCCTTGCTAAATGAAGAATACATTCAATCATCACATGATTTCTATGCTAAAACTCTCCTAAACTCATTCTTGATCACACCTTTGCTGGGGGAAAACTCTACAAATTTGCTGGTTTAAAAAGGGGTACTGATTCTGAGTTGCATCTAAAATTCTTATATTAATAAGAAAGAAACTTTGGTGACTTCTAAGCCTTAAACTTCACATTTTTTATTTAATTTTGGTTTTGAAGTATGATTTGGAATTTAACTTGTACAATTTGCTCTGTTTTTTTAGAGTGTTTTTGTATGCAGATCCATATCTTAGCTTTGATGGTTCAAGGCGTTATTGAATCATTGGACCAAGCATAGGTTGTTGCTTGGAGAGGTTTCTCTTCCTGTAAAAGAGGGTAATTCTTGAAAGGTTTTTATTTTACCCGGAAGGAAAAAAGTATAATGAATTCCTTAGGTGGTTGATCTAAGGCGAGGATGCAGACTGGGGTAAGCCGAACCTCGTAAAAATAGCGGTGTCACTCTCTTTCCCTTACTCTTTTTAAATTCTAGCAAAAATATAAACTGTGTGGATGTTGTAATTTTTTCAATTATAAAAACAACACATATTGGAAATTAAATAAATCAAAGCCTAATTTGTTATTGGACTTGTGGAAACCGAAAGGGAGTACGTTGGTTAATCAATTTTTTTGCGAAAACCATAAGGGAGTACGTTGATTGGTTAACAACCCAAAACCTATTAGCTGAAGTTTCATTTAAATTCTAATTTTGAAAAAGTGTTTGGATGTTATTTTAATCTTCAGTTCAAAAGCCAACTACACAACTTGCACATTTATAAACAGGGTTGTTGAATATTTCAAAGCTAATATTAATTACTTGTATGGTGTTTGTTTGACTTAAATAGTTATATAATTGGTTGTGTATGTTGTGGTTGCGAATTGAATAGTTGAAGTAAGTGTTTGTGTGGATTACCCAATCAACAAAAATATAAGAAGTCTTTAAAAAATTGTAAAAAATCAAGAGCTTATAAAAAGACTCTCAGGAATTTTAAATGACCCAATTCACCCCCCCCTATTGGGACAACACCTTAGGTTTCAGGCAAACCACGAAGTGTGTGACACTACAAAAAGACGCTCATCAGGAAAATCATCATTTAAAAGAGAGGGAGATACAGGCACATCAGGTAGCTGCAAACGAGAAAGATGGTTAGTTATAATATTTTTCACACCCTTTTTATCTCGAATTGTGATGTCAAATTCCTGGAGAAGTAGAATACATATGATCAACCTGGGTTTAGCATCCTTCTTTACTAACAAATATTTCAGAGCAGAGCGATTAGTAAAAATAATAACAGGCAATCCAATGACATAAGAACAAAATTTTTCTAAGGCAAATACTACAACTAACAATTCCTTATCAATGGTGGTATAATTTTTCTGAGCATCATTCAAAGTTCGACTGGTATAGTAAATGACAGATGGCTTGTTATCAATTCTTTGACCTAGAATGGCACCAATGGTGTAGTCACTGGCATCAATCATGATTACAAATGGCAAGTCCCACAGAGGAGGTTGCATGATGGGCACAGTAGTCAAATGTTTCTTTAACATTTCAAAAGCCTGTTGACATTTATCAGTCCACAAGAATTCAGTCTCATTCTACTATAAGGTACATAATGGTTTAGCAATACTACTAAAGCTCTGAATGAAACACCTATAGAAGCCGGCATGACAAAGGAAAGAATGGATATCCCTAACTATCTTAGGTATAGGTAACTAGGAAATCAGCTCTACCTTGGTCCTGTCAACCTTTATACCACACTCAGAAACCAAATGACCAAGCACTAAACCACTACTTACCATAAAATGACATTTTTAATAATTAAAAAGTAAATTCTTTTCTTCACATCTTTTCAAAATAGCAGTCAAATTTTTCAAACAAATATCAAAAGACTTACCAAACACAGAAAAGTCATCCATAAAAATTTCACTCATATCATCTAACATATCAGAGAAAATACTCATCATGCAGCGTTGGAAAGTAGCAGGTGCATTGCATAGACCGAATGAAATTCTGTGAAAGGCGAAAGTACCAAAGGGATAAGTGAAGGTAGTTTTCTCTTTATCCTTGAGTGTTACAGCAATTTGATAATAACCAGAAAAAACATCCAAGAACAGTAAAAAGAATTACCAGCTACTTTTTCGAGTATCTGATCTAGGAAGGGTAACAGGAAGTGATCTTTTTATCTAACCTAATTCAATTTATGATAGTCAATGCACATTCTCCAACCCGTTATTTTCCTAGATGGGATCAAATCTCCATTAGCATTTTCAACAACAGTCAAACCAAATTTTTTTGGAACTACCTGTGTTGGGCTTACCCATTTGTTGTCGGAGATTGGATAGATGATGTCAGCAGCTAATAATTTCAACACTTCATTCTTTACCACCTCCTTCATGGTTGGATTTAGCTTCCATTGTGCGTCATGAGGTGGTTTAGCCTCTCCTTCTAAGAAGATGTTGTGAGTACAAATCGAAGGGTCGATACCCTTGATGTCTGTAATGGTCCATCCTATTGCTCCTCGATGCTTCCTTAGTACCTGCAATAACTCAGTTTCTTGTTTAAGAGTAAGGTGAGAAGAAATTACCACAGGGAATATGCCTTCTACTGGACCCAGGAAAACATATTTTAGCTCTTTAGGCAATGGTTTCATCTCAAGTGTTGGAATTTATTCTTCTGATGACTTCATAATTTTGGGCAGGTCAATAGCCTCAAATGTTGGCTTCCACCAACTACTCGAGTAACTTGCATCCAACAAGTGAGGGGAACCATCTATCTCTAGAAACTACCCCTCTGATCCTAGAAATTTTTCATCAAATATCTCAAGCTATTCAAAAGAGTCATTTTCTAACGCGCCATCAACATCATGTACTAACAGTAGCTCTGAAATATCCAAATTATCTATTACATCAACTACATGTGTTTCTGCGTTATCGCACCCACTTGACATCTTGTGAGCATTGAACACGTTCATTTCCAATGTCATGTTTCCAAACATAAGCTTAAGTACTCCGTTTCGACAATTAATCAAGGCATTAGAAGTAGTAAGGAATGGTTGCCCAAGATTAACTGGGGCCTGATATATAGTGGAGACAGGTTGCTGCATGTCCAAAACAACGAAGTCCATGGGATAGTAAAATTTGTCAACTTGAACCAATACATACTCAATAACGCCTTGTGAAGCTTTTACAAATCTGTCTGCCAACTATAGCATCATAGCAGTTTGCTTCAACTCACCTAAACCCAGCTGCTCATATATCAAATATGGGAGCAAGTTCACACTGCTTTCCAAATCAAGTAAAGCTCTCCCGATACAAGTTTCACCAATCACGATAGAAATAGTGGGAGAACCATGATCTCTGAGTTTCTGCGGAGTTTGAATCAATATCAATGTGCTAACTTGCTCAGTCAAGAAAGCTTTTTTTCTTCATATTCAGTTTCTTTTTACTGTGCATAGGTCTTTTAGAAATTTTGCATATACAGGGACTTGTTGTATGGCATCCAAAAGTGGAATGTTGATCTTCATCTATTTGAATATTTCTTGGATCTTAGTGTGATACCTTTTTTTTCTAACCAGATGTCAACTGCTGAGGATAGGGTATCATAGGTTGATATTCATTAACAATCTCATCCTCTTTATTATATGACTTCTTTGAACTTGAGCTTGCTTCATCTGATTTTTCTTTTCCTTTATCTGTCTCATTTATCACTTCAGGTGTTGGAGTAACTATTTGTCGATCAGTAGGCAACTTAGGACAAGAAACTTCCTTTCTGTTTCTCAAGGTAATAACTGCCTTAGCAAAGCATCCCTTGAAACATTGTGCACCGGTTACTATTGCTGTCAATATACCTGGGGATTAGGCTGAGGTTGTGTAGGAAATTTCCCTTTTTCTAAGGTATTCAGTTGTGTGCTTATCTTATTCATGGTGTCTCTCAGTTCACTAAAGGCTTGATTACTCTAATTGTTGGCTATGACGTGAATCTGCATGAATTGCTGAAACATGTTCACCATCTACACCATGCTATCATCAGGAGATTTCTTTGCTGGAATATGAGCTAAATTTGGTTGAAATCCCAGAGGTGTGTAGTTCTGAGAAATCTGTTGTGGTTGATACTGCGGTAGAGGAGCTACAACTAGGTGATATGACTGCGGAGGTGGTGCATAAGATTGAGGAACTTGTTGATATTGTAAGGATGATGGACCGGCCTGATCATTCCTCCATGAGAGGTTCAGGTGATTCCTCCATCCAAGATTATAAGTATTCGAGAATGGCTATTTCTGAGATTTGTTGACTCAATTCTCCAATTGTACCCAATCAGAGCTACTCTCTTGCCAAACTAGTAGTAAATGACAATCCTGAATCCTGTGGTATGAGGTCTCATAAATAGAGCAATCCTTAGCTTTCAATTTTTCTAATTCCGTAACCTCTAGTTTCTTAGACAACGTAGCAACAAGAGCATGTAGGCTAGTTTCCTCTTTGACCTCGTATCTACCGCCACCACTGATCGCTTTGAGAGGTTGTGCAGCTATTGGAGCCTGTTCATGTCATGTGTTCTATTGTTGGGCACTCTCAGCTAAGTAATTGAAGAATGATAAAGCCTCATCCGGTTCCTTACTGAAGAACTCCCCGTTGCACATGGTCTAGACAAACTGTTTATATGCAAAGGTTAAAGCAGTATAAAAATAATTCACTTACCTCTAAGATTCGAATCCATGGTGTGGACATATGTTCATCAGGCCCTTGAATCTCTCCTAGCAAGCTTGGAACGTCTCGTCACCTCTCTACATGAACTAACTGATCTGCTCCTGCAGGTACTGAGTTCTCTAAAAAGGAAAGAACTTAGTAAGAACTCACGTTGCATTTTAACCCAGCTAGTAATAGAGTTAGGTCACAGCGAATTAAACCAGATTTTTGTCTTATCTTTCAAAGAAAAGGGAAACAAGCGAAATTTGATATACTTATCAGTTCCAACCCTACTAATGAAAGTGGTGCAGACCAATTCAAAATTTGTCAAGTGTTGGTATGGATTCTCATAATCCATCTCGTGAAATTGGGGTATCACAGATAACATGTCATGCTTATTGTTGAAGTTTGGTGCATCTTGTGGTATTACAGTATAGGAAGGTGTGGATGTGCGTGTAGGCTGTAGAAAATCCTGAAGTGTACGTGGTGCAGGTGCAACTACAACTTCCTCAAAGAACTCTTCAAACAGATTACTCATAAAAGTGACAGGAGAACAATTAGATTTTGTGCTCTGTGTATCACTACTAATGTTAAGTAAAATTTTGGACAGTCTATTCGAATTATCTCGGACCCAGGGCATCAAACATCAATGCAAACAGTAGAAATTCACCAACACAACAGCAAACAAGCATGCTTAAATTTTTTTTAAAAGTGTTTCAATTTTTTTATTTTTTTATTTTTATTTTTGTAATTTTTTATTTAATGAAAAATAAAAAATAATTGGAAAAAGACAAAATTTGAAATTAAAATTGGCATTCCCCGGCAACGGCGCCAAAAACTTGACTGACTCTAAAAATGAGCAGTTCGGAAGTTATCCCAAATATAGGAGTTCTGTCGTGTAATATTTAGCCCAAAGGGCAGATCGCCTCCTTAGGGAATGCAGTTTAATCTCAAATTTTACGTAATCCCAATCAGAAAATAAGAAACAAAAGGTACTAAACACAATTCAGATTCGGGTTTTCTGGACTATTTGAGATTTCTTTTGATAAATTAAACAAACATGCAATTTAAATCCTAATTCCTAACATGCACAGAATTTAATAACGAGAAATGGAAATCCTATATTAACAATCGAACAAGAATTGGAACACGCGATGAACTTCAGAATAAAAATTAAAAACAATAACTTTCCTACGTAATTAAAGCACACAATTCTAAAAACTCAACCAATCACAAATTTAAAAAGACTGATTTTAAAGTGATTAAGAACTTAAACAAAAATTCAAACTTTAAGAACTAAATAGTAAACGGAACACGGTGAAAAAAAATGGACTTTAATAAAATTAAACTTAAACTAAATCGAACTTTACAAAATTTAAATTTTAAGGAAAACTACCAATTTAACTTCTAAAAAAAATATATTTTTTTTCTTTTTGTATTTTATTCTCCTTTTTTTTTTTTTAAGAGATCAAACTAAACTTAAAGATAACACTCAACCAAACACTAACTAAATACAAAAAAAAAAAAGAACAAGAAATTACCATTACTAAAAATATCCAAATAAGAATAAAAAGTTGAAACCTTGATTAAAGTTAAAAAAAAAATACAATTACTCAATTAATTAAAAGCAAGAACAAAAGAATTAAAGAGAGAAAGAAGGAAGGATGAAAAAAGAGAAAGAAAGAGAAAGTTAGGGAGAAACTGGTCCTGGAGTAGCTAGTAGCAACAACAATGCTGGAGCTCCTCGGGTTGGGGTTTGACAACAAGGCAACTATGACACTGGACAGCAACAAAGAGCCCCTGGGGTTCTTCTCCTTTAATAGCACGGATGAGCAGAACCACAGAGGAGGTCTCAATTTACAGATGGGAGAAGTAGCAGAAGCTAGTAGGGCTTGGGTTGGCCTTCTCCAGCACTGCAACAACGACAGCCAGGAGCAGCAAGAAGGGGCAGGGCTTCGACTGGAGCAGGTTGGGTGGTTGTAGTAAGGGTACACAATAGAGTAGAAGAAGAAGAGGAAGCAACAGGTAACAGCAAGGGATAGAAGCTCTCGGGCAGGGGCAGCAACGTAGGGGAGAAGGACACAGCAAGGTAGGAAGAAGAAGAGAAGAGTAAGGAGAAAAGGAGAATAGGGAGTTAGGGGAGAGAGGGAACTGTAGAGAAACAGACAAGAGAAAGGAAGGGAAGAAGAAGAGGAAGAGGGAGAGAAGGGAAGGAGAATAAGAAGAGGGAGCTGGGGTGCTCTGGTTACTGGAGAAGAAAAAAAAAGAATTTATAAAGGGAAAGGGGGAGGCAACCCTAGTGCGCACACGAAAGAAGATCCAGACCCAGCTCGTTAGCTTTGGTGTATTCCCAAGAGAGGGCGTGAATTTGGTATTTAAAAAATTACTTCCTAGGTTAAACTAGATCCGCTATATTACGTAATCGTAGGGTTTGTTTATGTAATAATAAACCTAATCATTCACAATAAAACATACACGTGTAGTAAATAAATTATAGAAATGTAAAGCACATGCACGATATGTTATGGGGTTCGTCCATTTGTGCCTATGTCCCCGCCTCTAGCTCGCAAGCCCGAGGATTCCACTAATGCCCACTCAACGGGTGGAGCGGTGCCGATTACAACAAGGTCAATTAAAACAGGGCTGACCTCAACCTTTACAAATTCTCCTTGCGGGGCAGAGAAGGCCCTAGGTCAAATTCACAGGGTTAACCCCAACCTAATCCTTCTGGTCTAGATCAAGTCCCCTCAGACCACGCCTGGAAATACAACAGTATTTTTCACAAAATAATCAGTACAATGATTATGCTTTTGAAGTAAAGCAGATATGTACCCAATACGCACAGTATAATCAATGCACCTCAAGTATGTATAAACTATAAGCTCTGTGCTCTACGTGTGCAGTCAACACTCAGAAATAATGACTTTATCTAATCAAGCACAAGAGTGCATCACAAGCTCATTTTTGAAACTAAGCAAAGTATATCAAATCCCAATATCAGATTATTGTTTCAAAGATGCCAGCAATAATATTCAAACAAACTCAAAAGTATTTTTTCAAATGTATTTAGCGCATGAGTTGTTTGAAATCTAACTTTGTAAAATATTTTGTACACACAAAACAAATAAAGTTTTAAGGAATCTTGCAATGACAATGCTAAGATCCTCAAGCTAATGAGCTTTTCCCAACACAAGATTTATCAAGTAAAATATGTGGGACAACTCTTTGCTTAACTCCCTAAAAGCAATATCAAATAAACAACCAAGCAAATGGGAGTATGAGCAAACTATATTAATTAATAACACAATATAACACTCTCACAAGGATAGGATGTATCAAGGGAATAAAGGTTTGAGAGTATATGGAGTGAAATAGGCAAATAGAGGTTTTTGAGATTTAGAGGATTTTTTACTAATTATGTTGCTAATCTCACCTTAATTTTGCAAATGAGCTCCTATATATAGAGAATGACAAAATTATAGTCGTTGGGGACATGTAGGGTATTCTTAAAAAAATTTTAAAATGGTTTAAGAAAATTAACCCTGTTTAATTAAATTTAACCACGATAAAAAATAATTTAACCAGCGAGATTCGGGTGGCTGAACCAAGGTTCGGTCGCCTGAACATACTCATTTTAAAAAGCTCTTTAAAGTGGCTTGGCAGCCCGAGTTCTAGTATGGTAGCCCGAACAAAAGTCAGTAGCATTTGTTCGTAAGTTCAGGTGCCCGGTGCTAAGCTCGGTTAACCGAACTGACCAATTCAGTCACCCGAGGTCTGATTTGAATGCGAAGGTTCGAGCGCCCGAGTTGGTGAAAATCATTCTAACATGGGTTCGGTCCCCTGGGGGAGATGCGTTCATTCTGGTTCGGTAGCCCGAACCAAGGTCAAACTGCTGACTTTCCAGCAGTTCGAGCGCCCGAGGAGTTTTGAACTCCTAGGGTTCGGTCGCCCAACCTCTCTTAATTTTTGTAATTTTGCCCAATTTTACTTCAATTAATTCCGTAGATAATATATGTGATTATGGGGACAATGTGCACTAAGAGTTGGGACCTATGGTCTTTTCTAAGGCCTTTTTACCTTACCAAAAAAATCCAGCATCGGTCAACCGAAACCGAGGGGTGATCCCTAAGGTTTCTAAGGTCTTGAGCTTTATAGTTCCTGCATGCATGCAATACAGATTATTACAGACCTTTTTGAAATGAAATTATAATAAACCCAATTTACAACAAATAATAAATATGTCCCGGTCTTCACTTCTCTTCAGGTTGTCACATGCCATTATATGAACTTGTCAATAAGAACCTACACACAAACTTGGCAACCATTATATACCAAAGTATTTGTCATTTTCAAAACTGGGAATGACCTATAAGGTCAACATTTTCCCCCTTTTTGATGATGACAAATACACCATGCAAAAATGGGTACCAGCCAAGACAAACTCCCCTTGACTTTATGCATAATGGGAAAAATAAGGATTTTATTTTAAAATTTAAACACTACCCAATTTTGCCACTTCTCCCCCTTTTGGCAACAACAAAAAGGGTTATAAATATAAAGCATGTAAGTAAGACATTTGAGTATGAATCATTTAAATACACGATAAGATTGGGAAAAATTTTAGAAATTTCGGCAGCATGCCATTTGAAAATAGAGCATTTTTCCAAAAGTACCTATATAGAAATGACCCGATTAAGTTTTAAATTTACAATATATCCACAACAATCAACTCAAATATTTCAGTATGATCAAGAATTTTTTACTTTTAGCATCCAAAAAAATAATAATATAATCAAACAATGCACAATAAATGACACACTACAAAAAATTAAAGTATTAGTGATGGTTTTAAAATAGTTTCTATATGTGCCGTTACTACTAACTTTTAATGATGAACTCAAAACTTCGTCACTAATAATGGAGTATTAGTGATGGATTATAATCGTCACTAAAACCCTAATACCGTCACTATTAGTCTAGAACGACTCCACTCAAATTCGTCACTAATAGTAGGGGTATTAGTGACTAATTAGAAAATCATCACTACTAGTAGTGTATTTGCGACGAATCAGAAATTCGTCACTAAAAGTAAGGTATTTGTGAAGGATTCAAATTCATCACTAATAGTGGGGTTATTAGTGATGAACCAAAAATTTGTCACTAAAAGTATGTTATTTGTGAAGGATTCAAATTTGTCACTATAGTAGGATATTAGTGATGAATTACAGATTCATCACTAATACTCTGGCATTAGTGAAGGATTCAAATTTGTCACTAATACCCTACTATTGGTGAAGGAGTCAAATTCGTCACTAATAGTAGGGTATTAGTGACAAATTTGAATCATTCACTAATAATTAGAAAAATAAAAAAACCTTTAATACTAATTTTTTTTAATTATCAATTCTTATATAAAAATCTATAATTACATTTTCGAATACATAAACTGAAACCATAATTACTATGAAATTCGTAAATCATTCAAAATTTTGAATTTAAATACAAAATCAATTAAAGTGAAGAAATAACATATGTTCAGATAACAAAAATATTTAAAAAATATTCAAAATTAAAATACAAATACTAGTACAAATTCAAATTAAAATAAAAAAAACTCCATTTGTTCAAATAACAATATAAATTATAAAAAAATAGTCAAAAGTTGCATCTGACGACTGTAGTGCATGCATGCATGACATCGTACTGATGTTATGACAGCCGCGAATCCTACAAATTAATAGTCATTAAAAAAAATTTAGTATACAAATCGAGGAGAGCTGGGACTCAGTATAATCAGGAAAAATAATTATATAATATAACAAATTCGCAAAGATTTCATAATCATGCATATTAGATAATTTGTACGGTAGTAATATCAATAATAAAAAATGTAACGTTGCATTCGAGAGCATAGATTTCGAACATTTTGAATGGATTTGGACAAATTTTAATACAATTTGATATTACGTTTTATTTAAATTCAATGTAAATTCAAGTCCAAAGTGTCTCCAAACACGAGGAGCATAAAATTATATTGAAATTTATTAAAGTCTATTTAAATCTAAATTTAAGATCTAAAATGCATGCTCTAGAACGCAGCATGAGATTAGTTTATGGGGAATTTGCACAATGACTCAATGAGGTATTAGCATTGCATGGGGAAGGGAATGCAGCGAATAAATCCAGCCGGGGACACGTGTCCAAATAGCATGCTTTACTGTTTCGTAGACAAGCATTATTACTCTACTTGAAATAAAACTCTAAACAGTGATTGTGGGGTTTGCAGAGGAAGGAAATGGGAAGATTCATGGAGAAAAAGGTCATGAACTGGCATGAGTAAGTGTGTATCTTTTCAAGTCTTAATGAGAAAATATTAGAACTAAGTAAAATATGCCAGTCAAATGGACATGAAATTGGTCATTTGTTTGGTAGCTGAGAAAATCATGGAAAATAAAATATGCCCTAGGCTTTCATCGGTGATCTCTCGCATGGACTATTTTTTTCACTTTTTTTTTTCTTTTCTACAGTGACATTGCAACCCATATGTCCAGGAGAATCTCTAATTTGTGTCACATCTTGGCATTCCTACGGATTTTCAAAACTAAAAATTTGAAGCATAGATGGAGGGAGGGTGAATGTGGCTACGTGGACAATATTTACATTTACCTATCCACTTGTTATACGAATCTAACTTAGAATTTGACCTCATCTACGCAATATTTTAATTAGGACTGACGGAGATCTCAACCCAATTGTTATTACTTTAACATTCATTTTATCATAATTATCGGTGTTCATGGATTTTTTTTTTTTTTGGAAAAATTTTAACAAAATTTTGGCAGCATGCTGTCTATAAATTGAATGTTTCCCTATAAAACCTACACCTGATAGGTTCAAATAGATCATTTATAAGAAGTTGAAGGCACACGAGAACCTATATCCACTACCAGTATGCAATACACATCAACTGCATCCACCATGCATGAGGCATTCTAGACTAACATGCAATCATGTAGCATTCAACAATTCACGACAGTAATACATGTATCCATTAAATTCAGAATATAAATAACAGAGAACAGTGGATAGTATTTAGTTCAGTGTGGTATTGTTATTCATCCAGGCATTGGGATATGAACGTTATGAGATGATGAGAGCATTTAATTTAAATAATTATGAAATTGATGGTCCCTCTGAGTTATGTATATATTCAACTTATGCCTTTTTCAAATTCTTAGCCAAGTGTTTATACTATTTTCAATGATTTCGACTTGGCAATGAATGCTTTAAGCTTACCGGACCAAAAACATATAAATGAATGTCTGTTCTAAATGAACTAAGTCTATATTGCCTCATATATTATGATTCATAAGTTTCACTCATCCTTTCAAAATTATTTTAACATTGAACTAAGCTTATATTTTCTTTTTGTTTGGAAAAATTTTAATGAAATTTTGGCAGCATGCCATATATAAATTGGACGTTTTCCCATAAAACCTGCACCTGATAGGTTCAAATAGATCATTTATAAGAAGTTGAAGGCACATGAGAACCTATATCCACTACCAGTATGCAATACACATCAACTGCATCCGCTATGCAGGAGGCATTCTAGACTAGCATGCAATCATGTAGCATTCAACAATTCATGACAGTAATACATGTGTGCATTAAATTCAGAATATAAATAGCAGAGAACAGTGGATAGTATTGAGTTTAGTGTAGTATTGTTATTCATCCAGGCATTTGGACATGAACGTTATGAAATGATGAGAGCATTTAATTTAAATAATTATGAAATTGATGGTCCCTCTGAGTTATGTATATATTCAACTTATGTCTCTTTCAAATTTTCAAATCCTTAGCCAAGTGTTTATACTATTTTCAATGATTTTGGCTCGACAATGAATGCTTTAAGCCTACCGGACCAAAACATATAAATGAGTGTCCTTTCTAAATGAATTAAGTCTATATTGCCTTATTTATTATGATTCTTAAGTTTCACTCATCCTTTCAAAATTATTTTAACATTAAACTAAACCTATATTTTCTTTTTGTTTGGAAAAATTTTAACAAAATTTTGGCAGTATGCTGTCTGTAAATTTGACGTTTTCCCATAAAACCTGCACCTGATAGGTTTAAATAGATCATTTATAAGAAGTTAAAGGCACATGAGAACCTATATCCACTACCAGCATGCAGTACACATCAACTGCATCCGCTATACAGGATGCATTCTAGATTAGTATGCAATCATGTAGCATTCAACAATTCACGACAGTAACACATGTATCCATTAAATTTATAATATAATCCAATAAGTAAAGCTATCATTCATACAAGATGAATAGTTATCACACGAAAATTTCCCAACTAAACAAGATATATAACTATAATAACAATAAAAATTTAAAAACATGTACGCATTATGCAACCATATCAAGTAATTAGAAATGACAACATCCAAAAGCAGGATGGATCCATAAGGAGGATGCATTTGGGAGCACATATGCAAAACGACGGTCCGTTCAAAAGGAAGCCGCATCAAAAACGATGGAACTTTCACAAGGATGATGCATCCAAAAAGTGCAACACTGATGGAACTTTCTGAAACAAGAAAGATTAAAAAATAATATTATTCTCAAGTCATATTTGTTTGTAATATTAATTTTTTACAGTGTTCATGCAAACTATCTATAACTACATAACATAAAAATTGCCCCAAATATGAGACTTTACTTCTTCCCTGAATTTGTACTTTTCCTAGAGAATACATGTAATGCTATCCCCGCCCCCCCCCCTCTAAAAAAAAAAAAAAAAATTGGACCCCATTACTGTCACCCCCTAACACTCAACTTAATAGGTTTTAGTGTCCAAGTTAAAATAACATATAAAGCTCTTCAGAGGAGCTAGTAATACATGTATTCATTAATCATTGAAGATTTCACTATATTATAACACAAGAAAAATCATAAAATACTTTTGCACAAGTACTATGTTAAGCTATAAGTACCATTCATACCTTCTAATCAGAGGAGACACCCGCATCATCTGGTCAAGATTGACGCATCATTTCCTCGAACCGTGTTTGCCTATCCATCATGGCTTACATCTGGCCTTGAAAGCTGGAGACCTTGTCTCTTAATCACGCATTCTCTATTTCCATCATCTGTATTTGTCGAGCCATCTCCTGTTTATCATACTCGGCCTTTCGACGCTGTCGTTCCATCTCTACACGAGCTGCTGCACCCATGGATGATAATGCTATTAGGGCGATGTATCCACTTTCAAGACCTTTCACCCAGCCCCCCGCTCGTTGCCCAAGCACCTGGGAAGTGATCTCGAAATCTTTCATGTGCTAACTCCCCTTTGAAACAGGTGCATCCCTCAGCTCAACCATCCGTGCCTAATTTTAGTCATGAAAATGATAAAAAGGAATAAGTAAGACTAAAACTTTGATCTTTTGAATAAAGTAATAAACTAAATCTTTTGTTTCACTTACATGTCTGTCATGCGCACCCTCGCACCACTCCCCCAATCGCTGTTGGTGTGTTCTCTGATATAGATCTGGTAGCGGCTCCTCTGCGCCAGCCTCGGGATCATGCTATATTATCATATAAGACATCATTAGTATTATGTCATGTAATAGTCAGATAATTTTATATATAGTAATTACCTAGCGATGATTGACGAAGAGCCTTGACCCATCGCAATGCATCGTAAGGAGTTTGCTGTGCTTCGCAGCGTTTGTTTCACATATGGCCTACAAGGAAGATGTAATGATGACTTATTAGCGACACCATTGTGAAAAATTAGTGATTATAATACAAACACATCACCTGATAGCGTGGGTCGCGAAAATGGCGGCACACCACCTCCCAATCCTTTTGGGATATCTTATCATATAACCGCACTGCTGCTTCATCTCCCATTGCTTCAAAATGGGAGAGCATTTTTTAGTGATAGCTCTTAAATTTATTACACAATTAAACATTGACTGCCTTCCTCACATGGTCATCCTCGAGAATGTCCATATCAAACTCCTGCATGTATAGGTAATACTATTACAATGTTAGATAGTTGTTAATTGGCTAGTATATTAAAAGTAAAAAAACATTTAAATTAAAAACAACTTTATAGGGTTTGGGAACTTACCAAAATGCGCATGTAAAGAACCATGCGCTGCTCCTAAGTCACCTGCGGACAGATGAATGCGGTGACTGGAGCATACTGTCGGCATATAATGTCGAGCTCCCTTGTCCACGCGGTGCACCAATTTTTCTGTGGGGCGGTGTATCCTGGAGGAATGTCGATCCAAATTCGCTATTTTGCCCTATCTAGGTGCTTCTTTAGCGACATATTCTTCGCTACACCATGGCCTGACCTGACCGTGGATGTAGATGCTGAAAGTAGAGTTAATTTAATAACAACATTATAATCATACACATGAATAACTATCATCAACAGTTAACATGTAAATAAATTAATCGTATCCATACCAACATTGCTCATCACGGTCGGCAACTCACCCTGTGTATTAGTTGTATAAGTGGTATCCATGTTTGGCTGAGGTGCCGATGGCTCAGATAATGATGCCATCGCATCAGGACCGACGGGGTCTGTCGATCTGGAGGATGTCAAATCATCCTTATGCTATGTACTCGTATGCCTGAAAGGATTTCTCCAACTTCGGCCTCCTAGTGCCATATCTGCAAATTAATAGACAAGTAAATATAAGAAGTACGAATATTAGATGGATGCAACATACATCTATTTAAAGTTATTTACACATGTCAGATACAAGTGAAAAAAATAACATGCTTACCCCCCTATACATCCTCAATATCACTACAGTACTCGACTCCTATTTCATCTTCCCCATCAGTTTCCTCATCGTCGATGAAGTTAACATCTATAGAAGGTTCAATTGTAATGTCAGCAGCCCCTACGTGTTCTACAATGGCACCATCCTTATGCAATGGTATAGGATTGATGCCTTCTTCGACAATATTTGAAGCAGATTGCGTTGCTGCACATACAGATGGCTCATCTTCACGAAATGCAGTCTCACTGGAACTTATCTCACCATCTGCAACTTCTGCAATAGCATACAAACTTTAGGGAGGAATCTTTTGGGCCACATGCCATTCACCCTTCAATTTGATGTCTTTAAGGTAAAACACTTGTTCTGCCTATGTCACGAGCACGAAAGGGTCCTTTTGATACTAGATCTTGCAAAAATTAACACTGGTAAAGTAGGCATCGGTGTTTATCCTAGTCTTTTTATTGTCGACGTCCCACCTGGTACATTTAAATAGGTGGACGACTTTGTTTGCTCCATAGCTAAGCTCTATAATGTCGTCCAGCACACCAAAGTAGTCAATTTCTTCATCTCCTTCTGTGCCTAGCACCGCAACCCCACAATTTTGGGTTCTTCTAAGCAGTTCGAGGGGCTTTGTATGAAATCGTAACTCGTTGACAATGTAACCGCTATAGCGATTAACTCGTTGATCGGGGCCACATGCCAACGTGTACAAATCTTTACTTGCCATTGGTTCCTTATTGTAATACATGACGTTCATCTATTAAATAAACAGGAGTTTAGAAGAATAAATCGTCAATAGTGAAAACATACATTGCTTCTCACTTAAGCAGTTTTTGTTACTTACACGACTCCCAAACCAATTGATAAATTCCTTCTTATGTCTTTTGTCAACATTCCGTTCATTTTGGGCCAGAAGTTCAGCTTTATGTTCACTATATGCAACAGTAGTACATGTTAATATCAAGTAAGTATATAATTATGCATATGTAAATACAATGCAAAGAAAGGAGTTTGGAACCACATACTTGATATATCGAACAGTTTCATCACAATTATTGAGGACGTAAAAATGAGCCTTTTGTAGGTCATCCATATCAATGAAATCGTAAACTCATGCACCAAGAGGCTGAACATTTTCTCAAAACATAGAGCTCCTGGGTTCTTCATAGTTGGCAATAATAGCATAAACGTCTGCATTTCGCTCATCACAAGTGAACATTGTGTCAATATCATGTATATACATTGAGCAAAATGCAAGACGTTCACTATCAATGTATGCCATAATGATTGAACTTTCCAACCATGCTTTATTGTGCACGTATCCTTTCAAAGTGGACAAGAACTTGTGCATTTTACATAGCATTATAGACTTGTAGACATAATAAAGAAAAAAATAAAAATAAGGAAATCACGTGACCATTATACAAAGACTTTATACTTTACCTCTCAATAGGATACATCCAACGATATTGAACCGGTCCTCCAATTATGGCCTTCCTTGGTAAATTGACAGCTAGGTAGACCATCACATCAAAGAATGTTGGCGAAAAAATTGTCTCTAGCTTGCATAGTATGATCACAATGTCATCCTCTAACCGTTCAAGTACGTTTACGCTTAATCACATTTATTAGACTTTGAAATGGAGAAAGGGTACACAACTTAGGTGTTCCACGGCGAAGATTACACAGTTCAGAGTGATGATGATAACAATGAAGATGAGGGAGCAAATATAGTAGGTGGCGATACCTGTTCGCAAAGGGTAATTGAAATGTTGGGTGACTTGCAAAGGGGGATTGCAATGGACACGGGCAATGTGCCTGTGTCGCGTACTGGTGATGAACCTACTTCAGCAGGTATTGTACCTTGCAATGCTAGTACGTTGAATCGACTTGGTAAACCATTTGCTAATCTCACGAGGGATGCACAGGTGCCCCTATATCCAAACTATAAAAAGTTCTCAAAATTAGAGTTTTCTGATAAAGTTGCTTTATGCAAGGACAATGCATGAATTATCTCAGAGCGCATTCAACATGCATTTAAGCCTCATTAAGGCAACATTGCCTGATGGTGAAACACTTCCCAAGTTTTTTTATGCGACGAAGACATACATGCGTGAATTAGGTCTCGGTTACACTCTAATACATGCGTATAGGTACGATTGTGCACTCTTTTATGGTGAACATGAAAATGCGAACGAGTACCCAGAATGTAGTGAACCAGGTATACAACTAATCAGAATAAGGGTAAAAAGATCCCCAAAAAAGTTTTGCAATATTGTCCATTAATCCCATGGCTGCAACGATTGTATATATGCAAAAAGACTGCTATAAATATGAGATAGCATCAAGAGAAATGTCTTCAAGATGGAAACACCCTTAGCCATCCAACGGACTCTGAAGCTTGGGCCAATTTTGATAAAATGCATCTGCGGTTCGCTAGTGATCCTCGCAACATCGGACTTGGCCTTGCTTCAGATGGGTTCAATCCTTTCGGTAACATGAACAACCCATATAGCATGTGGCCAGTTATGATGATGTCATACAATATGCCGCCATGGCAATGTATGAAAGAACCTTTCATTTATATGTCTTTGCTTATTTTCGGATCGAGAGCACCTGGTAATAATATTGATGTTTACTTGCATCCGTTAATTGACGAGTTAAAAGAATTATGGGAAAAAGGAGTGGAGACATTCGATGTGGAAACCGGGACAACATTTCGGATGCATGCTGTAGTCTTGTGGACAATTAATGATTTCCCTGCATACGGCAATATGTCAAGTTAGAGCACAAAAGGTTACTTAGCATGCCTAGTATGTAATAAGGATGTCGGGTCCTTATCCTTGAAGCATGGACACAAGTTATGCTTTATGTGTCATCGCCATTTTCTACGAACTGGACATCCTTGGAGGACTCGTGGCATCAGAAGCTTCAATGGAAAACCTGAACGAAGGTCACCACCAAACCAACTAAGTGGGGAAAAGATATTAAACCAGCTAAGGTTGATTGGAGATGTGAAATTCGGGAAACCACCGACTAGTAAAAAAAGAAAACGCGTTGAGTGGGAGTTGAATTGAACAAAGAGAAGCATCTTCTTCGAGTTGCCATACTAGAAAGATCTTCTACTACGTTACAACTTGGATGTCATGCACATAGAAAAGAACATTTGTGAGAATGTCATTGGTACACTACTTGATATAAATGGGAAGACAAAGGACACCGCAAATGCTTGCCGAGATATGGAAGATATGGGAATACGGCCTGAGCTACACCTGTTTCGTGATGGGGATAAAATTCTTATGCCATCAGCTTGTTACATATTTTCGAAGGATGAGAAGAATAAATTCTTCAAATGGCTAAAATTAGTGAAGTTCCCCAATGGATATACATCGAACATAGCTCGATGCAAAAACACAAAGGAAGGGAAGATGCTAGGAATGAAAATTCATGACTGTCACATCCTTCTACAATGGGTTCCACCCGTTTTCCTTCGTGGACACTTGATTGAAGATGTTCGCTTGGTGCTGATTGAGTTGAGATTCTTTTTTCGGCAGCTGTGCTCCAAAAAATTATCAGATGATTCATCATACGATATGTTGCAATGCTTTTCACATGAATCATCACACACATTATCACTAGAACTGTCATTATATTCAACAGATGATTCAGCATATGATATATCACAGAATTCAACAACAGAATCATCAATCGAGCTAGAGAGAGAATCATATACCTCATCGTTGATTACTAGTTATGATTTATCTCATTTTCCTGGGTCTATCCATATTTATTTTCTAGCTCATCCCAGATTTCATTTGCAGTCCGACATGCTACAAACTCAACAAAAATATCAGAATCTAATGCAAGATATAACATGTCCATGGCATATGAATTTGCATGCATCAAATTCATATCATTTTCTACAGGCATGCAAATTCCCTTATCAATCACCTACCAGACCCTCAAATTCATAGGTTTTACATATACGCTCATTCTAGTTTTCCAGGTGGTGTAATCAACACCACAAAATCATGGAGGACTAGAAGGTGATCGTTTCTCTCCAAATGGGGATACACCAAATTGAGCCATTGTGATCTTTTATAAAATCTATTAAGCCTAGTGCAATGAGACTCTAATACCAATTGTTAGCTTTGGTGTATACCCAAGAGAGGGGGGTGAATTTGGTATTTAAAAAATTACTTCCTAGGTTAAACTAGGTCTACAGTATTACACAATCTTAGGGTCTATCTATACAATAATAAACCTAATGATTCACAATAAAATATACACGTGTAGTAAATAAATTTCAGAAATGTAAAGCATGCGCACGATATATTATCGGGGTTTGGCCAACTATGCCTACGTCCCCGCCTTTAACTCGCAAGCCTGCGAATTCCACTAATGCTCACTTAATGGTTGGAGCGACACTGATTGCAACTAGGTCAATTAGCACAAGACTGACCTCAACCTTTACGAATTCTCCTTGAGGGGGCAGAGATGGCCCTAGACCAAATTCATAGGTCTAACCCCAACCCGATCCCTTCCGGTCTATATCAAGCCCCCTCAGACCACACCTGGAAATACAACAGTATTTTTCACAAAATAATTGGTATAGTGATTATTCTTCCCAAGTAAAGCAGATATGTACCTAATACGCACAGTATAATCAATGCACCTCAAGTATGTATAAACTATAAGCTCGGTGCTCTATGTGTGCAATCAACACTCAGAATGATGACTTTATCTAATCAAGCACAAGAGTGTATCACAAGCTCATTTTTGAAACTAAGCAAAGTATATCAAATCCCAATATTAGATTATTGTTTCAAAGATGTTAGCAATAATATTCAAACGAACTCAAAAGTATTTTCTCAAATGTATTTAGCGCATGAGTTGTTTGAAATCTAACTTTGTAAAATATTTTGTATAAAAAAAAATAAAAATAAAGCTTTAAGGAATCTTGCAATGACAATGCTAAGATTCTCAAGCTAATAAGTTTTTCCCAACGCAAGATTTATCAAGTAAAATATTTGGGATAACTCTTTGCTTAACTCCCTAAAAGCAATATCAAATAAACAACCAAGCAAATGGGAGTACGAGCAAACTATATTAATTAACACAATATAACACTCTCACAAGGATAAATGTATCAAGGGAATGAAGGTTTGAGAGTATATGGAGTGGAATAGGAAAAAATAGGTTTTTGAGATTGAGAGGATTTTTTACTAATTATGTTGCTAATCTCACCTTAATTTTGCAAATGAGCCCCTATATATAGAGAATGGCAAAATTATAACCGGTAGGGACATATAGGGCATTCTTAAAATTGTTTTAAAAGGGTTTAGGAAAATTAACCCTATTTAATTAAACTTAACCCCAGTAAAAAATAATTTAACCCGCGAGATTTGGGTGGCTAAACCAAGGTTCGGTCGCCCGAAAAGACTCATTTCAAAAAGCTCTTTAAAATGGTTCAGCACCTCGAGTTCTAGTACGCTAGCCTAAACAAAAGTCAGTAGCATTTGTTCATAAGTTCGGGTGCTCGGTGCTAAGTTTGATTAACCGAACTGGTTGATTCGGTCGCCCAAGGTCTGATTTGAACGCGAAGGTTCATGCGCCTGAGTTGGTGAAAAGCATTCTGACATGGGTTTGGTCACCCGGGGGAGATGTGTTCATTTTGGTTCGGTAGCCTGAACCAAGGTCAAGCTACTGACTTTCCAGCAGTTTGGGCGCTCGAGGAGTTTTGAACTCCTAGGGTTCAGTCGCCCGACCTCTCTTAATTTTTGCAATTTTGCCCAATTTTACTTCAATTAATTTCTTAGATAATATATGTGATTATAGGGACAATGTGCACTAAGTGTGGGGACTTAGGGTCTTTTCAAAGGTATTTTTACCTTATCGGAAAAAATCTGGCGTTGGCCGACCGAAACCGAAGGGTGACCCCTAAGGTCTCTAAGGTCTTGAGGTTTATAGTTCCTACATGCATGCAATGCAGATTATTACATACCTTTTTGAAATGAAATTATTACAGACCCAATAACATTACAACAAATAATAAATATGTCGAGATTTTCACTTCTCTTCAAGTTGCCGCAAACTTGTCAATGAGAACCTGCACACAAACTTGGCAACCATTAAATACCAAAGTATTTGTCATTATCAAAACTAGGAATGACTTATAAGGTCAACACGAATGCATGGCCGAGTCACATTAGGTGAGTATTTAAATTTTTTTTTCTTTTTTCTATTTCTTATATCTTCTTTTCTTCTTTTCTATTTCCCAGCGAACAAGCCCAAGTTTGACCGTTTTAGAGCTTATATTGCTCGAACCTTAAAACATAAAAGTTGTAGATAATCTTCTCATCTTTTTTTATACTTTTGAATAGTCTTGATCGGAGCTCGGATGAAAGAATTATGCACGAATTACAAACCTATTCTGATTTTAGCTCCTGATAATTGTCCTGCGATAAAAAAAAATTACAAAAAATTCATTACTCAATAAAACTCAAATACTATAAATAGGACACCATGCTAAAATGTTGAGAGTAATTAGGTATTGAATTAAAAATATAAGTCTCAATGCATGAATTAAAACATCTAATTACATAGTTTAAGTGTGTAATTAGTCCCTAAGAGGCCACTCGTCAACGAATTCTCTGCGCTAGTCGACGAGTCCCTGTTGAGCCCCTTTTGAAAAATAATTTTCTCTCATTTCTCTTATTATTTAATTACTATAATTTTCCAGGTCTTTACATTAATCATTCCATTTTTGCAAATAAGAACTAATAACATAGCCCTAAGCTCAAAATCATTGTTCAAATGGTTGGCTTTTCAAAACCCACATGATAATCATAATACACACACACACACACACACACACACACAATTTCCATTTTAACCGGTTGAATTACAAAATTGTTGGCTTAATCTATTCCCCTTACTAGTTTCCTGTACTATGCTTGCAGGGATCCCAAAATTATACCCGCGGCGCTCACCCGAACCCTGAATTCATAAATCCTAGTTCAATCAAATCAACTTCAAATACATTACTACTTTAACATTTTCTAGGTTTATAAACTTCAAATAAACATTAAACTCTCAAAAATAACCAATTGCTTAATTCCCTAAATCTTACCTTAACCTTGGATTGGTGCTTGGAAAACCTAATTTAAAAATTCATCTCACTAGACTTATAGAGAAACACTCCTAGAACCTCGTGGTGGTTTCAAATTGTCAGTTAGGCTGAAGATTGAAAGAAATTGAGGAGAGAGAGTGGACCTTATCCCTAGAGTGGTGTCTACGACGCTCCTACAAAAAATCCACTCCATTAGGAATGTCAGTGGCGGAGAATGCAGTCTAGTGGTATCTTCCGTTTTTCGATCGGTGCCCGTTTGGCTGACAAAATCGAGGAGAGGGAATGAGAGAAGATGAGAAGAGAGAGATGGAGAGTAAGAGAGAGAGAGAGAGAGAGAGAGAGAGAGAGAGAGAGAGAGAGAGAGAGAGAGGTGAGAGATTATTCTTTTAAGAAATTCGATCTTCTGAGGCTCAGAAGTTTTAGGAGAGTTACATTATATATATATATATAATATTAATATATTATATTATATAATTTAATTAATAATAATTAATAATTAATTAATTAATTAAATTTATTTTTACACTTTCATGTACATTATTTTCTGGGGCGTTACACCTACAATTTTCTCCTTCTTTATTAATATTCTCTTAAAGATATCCCCTACACTACATTGGTTTTTATGGAATCTAACATAAACAATAAACTTTTATATTTCAAAAAAGATAATTTATCCAAAAAAAACTACTCGTGCTCTTAAACAAGTACTAGTTGCAAAATATGCAAAATTACTTAAATAATTAACAATTTGTTCTTACTATTAAAATTTAGACTCTAGTAAGTTTTTTTACACACATTATAAATTGCCATGCTTGTTCAAATGAATTCATACAACTTATCAAATGTATTTAGTGATTCTTATTTTACTACTTAGAGACAATTATATTAGTCGTTAGTATTTTTTAAAAATAATTATATTATTACTACTAATGTTGGAGTTTGTATAACTTAAGTCATACTAGGTAGAAAAAATAAAGGGGTCATATTATGTCAAATATGAAAAGTGAAAAATAAATATACATACATATGACATAAGACGAAAGTGTCCAATGACTAAGGCAAATATAATTTGTTCAAATTTTCAGTTTTACGCTATATACCATTAGTTATCGTATGATAGTGAAATCAAAACTATTGTTAAAAAACAACATCATCTAACAAGGAAAAATTTTGTTTGATTCCCATTATAAGATTTCCAACAATGTGCATATCATGCTGATATAGTGTTTGGAGATGAATAAACTAAAGTTATTAATTTAACAATATTCGAAAAATAATTATATTGCCAACATAAAACACTATCATTTGCATCCTTAAAGTCCCAACCACCATTAATAAAAAAAAATTGATACTTGAATATAGTAAATCAAAATAATATGCAATATATGCATGGTCATAAAATTTCAACTTTAAAGTTATATTATAAAAATTACACTAATATTACTTTTATTTTTTATTAATTTATATTATTGCAATCACAATAATTTGTTATTTGAAATATGATAGTAACATCTAATATTAATATTGCACGAGGCACTGCTGTCAAACATTACAATCAATTTAAAAAGCAAGTATAATTTAGTTTCAAAAATAAAATTTTTATGAGTCTGAACTTATAGTGAAATTCTTAAATTTTATAAAAATTTATCATATTTAAAAAACTTAAAATTATTAATATGCTAAATTTCAATACTTATAATTTGTAAATGAACTTATCTTGTTATTAAATATATATTTTTTTAATTAAATTATAAGAAAGAATTATAAAATTTTAAAAGAAATGTGTACACGTGATGTTATTATTTTTTGTTCAAACAAAAATAAGTTATTTCCGTACTTCCTTTCATAAGTAAGAAAAATTTTAAAAAATGTTACCGTTAGAGAACGAGCTTGAATCTGCAGAGGGTTATATAATAAAGCTTCCAAAGCATCTTCGTAAGATTTTGAAATTGAGAAATTGAGAGAGAGAGAGAGAGAGAGAGAGAGAGAGAGAGAGATTTGAAATTGAGAGAGAGAGAGAGAGAGAGAGAATGGAGAAATCGTCGGTGATGGATGCATTTGAGAAGGCTTAGCTGCCCGTTTCACCTACCTTCTTCACTCAAATCATCCCACAGAGAGACAGACTGATTCATCGATCATCTCTGCAATCAAATCACATAGGAAATTTTTGGGTTTAATGTGTGCTTCTCTCTCTCCCTCTCTTTGTCACTGAATCAGTTTTTTCTAAGCTATTTCTCTGTTCTTCTCTCTTCTGAGAGAGGAGAAAGAGACGGAGGGGAGGGATTGAGAGGGAATGAAGAAATTAAAGAGCTATTATCTACACTTGAAACACCCACAAACAATGGAGCGAAAATGGGTAATCCCATTAGCGATAGGCTGCATAGTTTCCCAATTCCTTCTGTTTCTTGCAACCCTAACACGCCGATGGTTCTCCTCTGCTCCCTCTCTACCGCTGTCGAATCGAAGCTTCACCTATTGCCCATTTCGTCCTTTCCTCCGCCACCGCGGTTCGCCTACCTCATTTTCGGCTCCACTGGCGACGGCCACATGCTAAAGCGCACCCTCCAAGCTCCCTACCACCCCAACAACCGTTACGTTGTGCATCTAGACCTCGAGTCTTCATCCGATGAGCACCTTGATCTGCTGGATTATATCAAGAATCACCCTGTCTTTGTGAAATTTGGTAATGTGAAAATGGTTACGAAAGCAAACCTTGTAGCGTACAGGGTACCAACAATGGTGGTGAACACGCTACACGCCGCGGCGATCTTGTTGAAGGAAGGTGGGGACTGGGACTGGTTTTGTTACTCAAGATGGTAGGTGTTGCTTTAATTGTTCTCAATTTGAAATTGTGTGTTGTTTCAATTGTTTTCTGCATTCGTCGATTGACTGGTTTATGGGTTTTAATTGCCAGATCTGCTGCACACTTTTTCGTATTTGCCACGCGATCTTAATTTCATTGATCATACTAGCGATATTGGGGGGAAGGAGTAAAGAAATTTCTCCTTTTGAAGTTTTCTGTGTGTGTTAGGCTGTGAAAGTGTCTTACTAGTTTATCTATACGTGTAGATTTCAAATGGCAAAGCCAGTTATCATAGATCCAGGGCTGTACATGACAAAGAAAGCTGATGTTTTCTGGGTTACACAGCAAAGAAGTGTGCCGACAGCCTTTAAACTCTTTACAGGTACAGTATATTTATTTTTTCCCCTTTAGTGTATTACCTTTTACTATAATTTTCGTTAATTCTTTCTCTAAGCTAATGAATTCTCTCTCTCTCTCTCTCTCTCTCTCTGCCTGGCTCATCATCTCATCTCCTCTCTCCTCTCTCTCTCTCTCTCGGCATAGTATCAATATGATTCATTCTCCCATGGAACTTCTATGTGGCTATTCTTAAGTTGTCAGCTAGATCTGTTTGTTTTTCTTGGGGTGGTGGTATCATCGTTAATGTTTTTGGCGGACTTGAATTTTTGCCTAGGCATCTGAAGCTGACCTAGAGGCTGTATATTTGTTTGCCTGGAAGAATTAGGTTTCTTTTGTCCATGAAGGTGTTAGGGGTATTGTTGTTCTGGGGTTTAATGGGTCTCGGTATACTCTGCTGGTGGTCTGCAGATTGATGGGTCTTATCCTTGTTTAGTTGTTAGAGTTATTTTCGGTAGTGGTGTATAACTTAAGTCTTACGTCCTAGTTAGTGTTGCTTTGGGGGATGCAGG